>NW_017675735.1:0-1661 GCF_001879085.1 Nicotiana attenuata
AAACCTACCAACATAACCCATAACATCATTCAAACTTGTTCCAATCATCAAAACACCTCAAAAAACATCAAATTACTCAAAATTCATCGAATTCAAGCCTAAGTTTTCCAAAAACTTCTGACATACACTTTCGATTAAAAACCCGACCAAACGACGTCCGAATGACCTGAAATTTTGCACACACATCCCAAATGACATAACGAAGCTACTGCAACTCTCAGAATTCCATTCCGACTCCCGGATCAAAATCTCACCTACCAACCGGAAATCGTCGAAATCTCAACTTCGCCATTTCAAGCCAAATTCTACTCCGGGCCTCAAAACCAATTCCGATCACGCTCCTAAGTCATAAATCACCCAAAAATTAATAACTAAAATAGTTTATTAGTGATGAACCTATTATTTTCTGTAATACTAAGGAAATTAGTGAAAACCAAAATAACTAATTGGGGCACTATTGTCTTATGCCCTACCATATTTTAAATCGGTTAAGGCATTATATATGTATCTTTGACTTTGGTGGTATATTTGATTTTATATGTTGAATGGTAGTCACCATTCTGTTATAAATGTTGAAAAGCTTGTAGATTGATTTAAATCTCTAAAAAGATCAAGTATATAGTAGTAAATAAATGTTAGATATGAAGTGAACCATATAATTCAAGTGTGTTACTAAACGCAATGGGAAACAATGGGCCATGACTGTTTTCCCATACTTCAGTTCCAACTTCTAATAAATCATTTTCTTTCCCCTCAATATATCTTACAAATTGGAAAAAGAAAATTCGTCTAGTGGTATCATAGAATGTTTGAATGAAGGGATGGTCTATATATTCTTCTAACTAACTGAGAAAGAGGGCAGCTCGGTGTTCTAAATTCTCGTTATGCGCAGGGTTCGGGGAAGGGTCGGACTAGAAGGGGCTATTATACGCAGTCTTACACTGCATTTTTGCAACAGACTGTTTTTACGGCTCGAACCCGTGACCTTCTAGTCATATGACAACAACTTTACTAGTTACACCAAGATTCCCCTTCAACTAACTGAGAAAGGAAAAAGGGAAAAAAGAAACAAGAGTTATTAGTAAGATGTCAACTCCATAGCTCGTTTTCTTTTTTGCGCGAAGACTCTTTTATAATTACGTTTAACGTCCCTTTATGACTTTTTTGATCGGCTCTTTGGGTCGGTAGCTAGGCATTACTACCTCGGCTACTATTGACCCGAGTCGTACGTATAGTAGCTTTCATGAAAAGATCGCATTTTATCGAAATAAAAAGGTTGCTAATATGAATAGGTCCGTTTTTTTATATCGTTAGTTCTTATGGCGGAAAATACTTACTCATATTAAAAGGCTGTGTAATAAAGCATCAATACACATTCATACCATAATGAAACGAATCTTCTTATAGAAATGGAACAAAAAATCAAGAGCTTGATCAACCGAATTTTATATGAACAAGCCAAAATCATCTCACTTAGAAGATGCATTTCGGATTCTGCTGTACATCAGTACCTCACTGGGAAGAAGGTGATTATTGTCTGCGCCATCCTCTCTTCAGCTAAGTAAAGTAAAAGCATATATATATATATATATATATATATATATATATATATATATATATATATATATATATATATATATATATATATATATATATATATA
>NW_017675735.1:2596-19644 GCF_001879085.1 Nicotiana attenuata
ATTATTGCATTTGTAGAATTGTGGGAGCAACATCAGTCCCTTACAAGGTAGGGCGAGTCCCCTTTATATAGGAGAGGAAACTTAGTAACAAATACATGTATATCTAATTTATGAAATATGGAGATGTGATGGCTTGACTCGACACCCCATCATAGTCTAGGGATAGGCCGGTCCTGTCAGACTCAACTGCGTGTCTTGGGGGCTTCCCCCTTTTGTCTTTATCTCGACCTTGAATCGGACCCCGACAAGCCTTGAAGGAGTGGACTAAGTTGTGGATTCATATCATCGGGGTCTTGAGCTATCTTCCCGAGGTGGCTTCATGTTCTCGGGGTCTCGAGGTACCTCCCCGAGATGGCTTGATGGCGGGAAATCGGGCCCTTTGATTTCACCACATACAGATAGTCTCCGCGTTTCTCAGAACGAAGCAATGGGAAACGGTTATGACCATTGACTCCTCGAGCTCCTCATGGCGATAGTGCATTGGCGATCCGCATCGTGGCGCAATCTTTCGTGATAGATGGCATATCTCATAGACTCCGGCTCAATACTCTGCCACTTCCGTTCTTCAAGGTAAAAAGTGCCGCCGTCGATTTGGTTTTTCAAGGATGCAATAATTGCATTCGTCGGTCAGTTTTTCAAAGCCTCGACGACCGTGTTGCTGCCCCCTATAAATGGGGTGCCTTGGCATTGTTTTTCCTATCCCAGTATCTTTATCGGCATGCTTTGCCTATTCCTTCTTGTCATCTTCTTCTACCTTTGAACATCATACTTGGGGCTTATAGCCTCAAGACCGTTAGGAGGAGTTCCCTTAAGTTGTCCCACAGCCCTTTGTCGGGGCGTCCCTTTATTGAGCATAATCGTGTTGTCCCGCTATGATCGTTGGTATGCTGGTGTTTGCTGCTGCCGTTGGCCCGAGGTGGCGATGGACGGGGAATTGGTCTTCCTCTTATGTAGACAGTCGTTCGGATTATACACCGCTGCTCAGAAGAGGGCTCAGATTATACACCGCTGCTCACCTACGTACCCCGGCTCAATGTGGAATTATGCCCCGAGTCGGGAGCTTGCATGGCTCGATGCTCGAAGAAGTGTATTTGAAGTAGCTATGCAAGCGGGACCAAGGGTTGTTCGGTCTGCTGTATCTCCGAGGCTCCCTTTGCCAAAGAGGGTCCTCGAGCTTCGGAGAGCTATTGCATTTTTTCATCCCTTCCTGCTCCTTCCACCTTCTTTTTCGTCTTCTTCTCTGAAGTGCTACTTTGAGAGACTGGGGCGAGGTTGTTGAAGGCGTGCATTCAAGGACACAATGCTTGAAGATTCTGTCACCGGCGGTATGCCTTCGAGGGTAGAATAGGTTTTAGGCCTTTTCTTCATGTATTCCCCTTTTGCTTCTGTATGGGGACCCTTTGTAAGCTTTTTGTAAACGTATGCTATGACCTTTCAGGGGCTGTTGTACATGAATTTTTATGAATATGAACATATCCTTTTGATCTCTGCTTTCGATTTGCGCCGAGTAACTGCATGTTTTTATACCTTCGAGGCCCCTTGAACGCCTCTTTTTACTTCTCGACTGCTGATACTTGGCCGGGGTGCGAGCATTCTCTCAGCTCCTCTACTGATCGACATGGCTCCCTTTTGAGGCCATCGTTGTTCCTCGGGTAACCCTGGGTTGATTGGCTAGATCTGGGCTGCCTAGGCCTTCTGAATCGCATGGAGATAATGCGTTTGAACTTCAGGGTCTTTGAGGATGCTATCCTGGATGGAGGCCGGCTTTGGGTACCGCGGGGTCCCTTTTGATTTCCGATGTGGACAACTTCCCTTAGATATGTAGGAGATAGGTTTTGCTGAGCGGTTGCCTACGCTCAGGCACCGCTTCGAACTTTTACGGAGCTTTCGCAATTGGAGCTCCTTGCATTGAGTGATGGCATGGAAAGCTTCACAAATTCTGGTTTCTCTTCGGTGGGGATCCTCGAGGCAGGATGCCATCCTGAGCTCGGAGATAATGCGGACGGTTCCTTGAGTCTTGGGTTCTTGTCGGAGGATACTTTCGGGGTCGAATATCATCCCATTGGACTATATCGACGTCGTGTACTCCTCGGGGCTGACTCCGGGTAGGCAAAACGTTGTCGTTTCTTATCATATAAGTGGGGCGGCTTCGGCTTCTTCGCAGGGCTTCACTATTTTGAGGTAGTTGTTCTCCTGCTTTGGCATAGGGTTCCTTATTTCCCTAGGTGCAAGAAGTGTTGGTGCGCGTCCTTGCTTTGATCTGTTTAGTATTACCATAGTCATGGCAACCACTCTGGGGGCGGCATGGCCGAGAGCGGAGAGTGCGGTTCCCGGCGCTCGGGAGCTGAGGGATTTCGTTCTGACGACGGTTTCTTTGATAAGAAGGGAGCATTTGGAGATGGTGAGAAAATACTGCGGATGGAGTGAGGGGGTAGCGCTGCAGGTGCTTCCTCCGGGAGAGAACGTTACGGATTCCGCTAACGGATTTTTGAGTGTATACCTGTATCCTTTCGCGTTTGGCCCCCTCGACAGGGTCGTGCTTGATTTTTGCTTGAAGTATCGGGTTACTTCGGCGCAGATACATCCGTCGTTTTGGCGGGTAATGCTGATGATGAGGTTCTTTGCGGAGAAGGCCGATCTCGAATTTACGCTCGATCACCTCATCCGGCTGTATCGGCCATTTCATCATCAGGGCCTGCTAACCTTGAAGTGTTGTTCATCCCCGTCGTTTGTTGTCTATGACGAAGAGGAGGGGGGTCGAGAATGGGCCAGTTGGTTCATCCGGGCCCAGACGGTCGACATCATCCCCTCGGAGCTTTTGTTGTTCCCCGAAGGGTGGAATTACGCACTTGAGTGGAGCGTCTGGTGCTTTTTTAGGTTGTACCTATGGAGGAAGTTAGTTAAATAATGGTGCTTTTTACCTTGTTGTAGCAATTTCATGGACGCCAGGCGAAGTCTCTAATCTGCCCGGCTGGGTCCGGAGGCTGGTGACCCATTCGTCTTGCGACGAGTGTCGGTGGCGAGCTGTGCTCCGTGTCAGGTGGGGAGCGAAATACCAAGGTATGTGCGTGTGCTGCCTTTGCCTCGGCCCTCATGTATTTGAGATAACATTTTTCCCCTTTTCTACTTGCATTGGATCTGTCGCTTGCAGGTATCAGGCAGTTCTTTAGGATGAGACAGTGTTCTTCCAAAGAGGGGAAGGAGTCGTTGACCCCTCTCCCCGCCCTTCGAGGCGATGGAGCTTCTAGTGGTGCTGACCATGCCAGTATCTCCAAGGAGAAGGCATTGTCTGAGTCTGCTGCCACCGGGGTACCTGATTCTATGTCGTCGATGCCTTCGAGCGGATATGCTTTGCCCGAGACCGGCTTTCCCGGGGGCGAAGGGACAGGATCAACAGGAGTATGCTCCGACTTTGAGGAAATCCGCCGGCTTCACTTCGTGGTGAGTTTAGGCGCAGTTTCCCTGTATTCCGCGTCCTTCGTTCGTCATTGAGTTTTCCTTGTGCACCCTGTGACAGGCTGATGTCTGAGCTGGCCCATCAAGGGGCCAAGTTTCAGAAAGTTCGGGATGAGGGAGAATCTCTTAGGCTACTTAGCGAGGAGAAGGAGGGCGAGTTTCTGCATTGGCGAGGCGAAGCGTACAGGTGCTCGAATTATAAGAGTTATTTGATGGAGCAGGTAACTTTATGCAGCCCAAGCTTCGCTTTCTTCGGCCTTTTTAGGTTAACGCCCTTCTTTGTTATATAAGCTGCAGAAAAAGACGGAGGCCATGGAGCACCTTAAGGGCGATATTGATCGCGCCAGAAACGCTTGTAGCGAGCTAAGGGCTCAGGTGCAAGCTCATGTTTTAGAGAAGGCAAGTGCCTTGGCCAAGGTTCCTGCCTTAGAAGTCCAACTGTTCTTGGTCGAGATAATGCCAAAATCCAAGTAGATGTGATCGAGAAATTGGAATCCGAACTTTCGAAGACCAGGGCCGAGGTAATTGATGCCCGGGCTAGGGCGATGCTAAGCCGAGCCAACGGTGATCAGGAAATGGCAGTCCGTATGAAGGATGTCGCGGACGCTTAGGCCGTTGCAGATCCCGAAGGGAAGCACTCGAGGAGATTGGTGCGAGGGGCTTTATTCTTTCCGATGAATTGGACTGAGCAAGGGCGGACGAGCGTGACGCGTGGTCATTTCTTGCCGACGGGGCGGGGAGTGAACCCGGCGAGCTGTAGCTCTTCAGAACGGATCATAGATTGTGCCGTTTTGTTGCTTTGTTTTTTATATATGTAGAACATGTCTGTTTATGGAGAGTGTGTCTATTCCCCCTTTTTCCTTTGTGTGCCTGAAAGAAGAAGATACTTTGAAGCCTTACTTTTTCCGCATCTCCTTCTGTTATCGTCCTCGACCAGGCCGGTTTCGATTTTTGGCGAGATCCTCACAGGTTCAGGATCAATCGGGCCAACCTTGGGCTCCTAGGTGTGGTTCTTGATGTGAGCGAGCGTTGCGGTCCCTGCGCTTTGTCCGGCCATTTAGATCCAGTCTCCGAGTCGCTTTGCGAGTTGAGCTGTTACGGGCCTTTAAGCTCTTCGCTGTTCGTACGGGCAGGTGACGGTGGCCTTCTTTGCTTCGGGTCGAAATGACCTTATAAGCGGGTGACCCGGGGGCTCACTCGACTGGCGATTGTGGCGTTTGTGTCGTGCCCTTAGGCATGCTGTAGCTTTGTGCTTATTGTAGGTCCAGTCTCCGAGTCACTTTGTGATTCGGGATGTAATTGACCTCTACGCGCCTTTCGATTTCCCGAATGGGGTAGTACTTCGTACGTGGTTTTTAGTCGTTGAGAGCTTTCCATATGTGGCCCAGGGGCATGCTTAGTTAACTATTTTGGATCCGGTCTCCGAATCGAGTTACGATTCGAGCTCACTTTAATCCTCAAGTTGTCAATTTGGCTGGCGACAATGGCTCTTACGCTTTTTGGTCGTAGAGACCTTTTGACATGTGGCCCGTAGGCTTGCTTAGTTAACTATTTTGGATCCGGTCTCTGAATCGAGTTACGATTCGAGCTCACTTTAATCCTCAAGTTGTCAATTTGGCTGGCGACAATGGCTCTTACGCTTTTTGGTCGTGGAGACCTTTTTATATGTGGCTCGTAGGCTTGCTTAGCTGGCGACAATGGCTCCTACGCTGTTTTTGGCCGTGGGCTTTTTGTAGGCTTTGTTTTCCGCTCGTTAAGGTCTTTTTGAAAGATTTTTTCCTGACCCGTCGTCGATTCTAAAAGAACCTCGATTTCAAGTCGTAATCGGCGATATTTCGAGCACCTCGGAAGGTTCATAGCCCGTTGTTTTCCTGTTGAGGGAAGCCTGTTGTAACCGGTTCTTTTCGAAGTATATTCGAAGTAGTGGCCTGCAATTTTTTGTTTAGCGATGGTCGGGCATCCCTGAGTCGCGTTTTTTTGGCTGTATCAGTCGTTTTGACCGTAGTCATGTGCTTTTGGCCGTAGCATTTGATCCCGGGTGATATTTTAGGCGTCCACATCGAGAGTATGCCCTTTCGGGATTCTTACAAATGCGACGTATAGCCTAAACTTTGGGATTTTCATGCCTGTTGAGGTCTTACAGTTTGTCATGCCTGTTGAGGTCTTACAGTTTGTCATGCCTTTTGAGGTCTTACAGTTCTTGGGTGATGTAGAATGGACCTGGTTATGCCGAGTCTGCTCGTTAAGGGTCTTACAGTTTCGGATTTTCCAGCATATGGCGATTGACGACAGTCTCCGAGTCATCAAGTTGTTTAAGCGTGAAGACCGCTTCTTGTGAGCTCGGAGTTGCCTTGTAGGGGCTTTATGAGCCCGGAGTTTCGATCCTGAGATCGCGCAAGTGCCTAGTTGTAGGCATCGAGTCCCGAGTATTTCGGGATGCACTCGGTGGAGGGGGGCCCCTTGCCGGGGATATACTTGAGATTTCTTTGTCCGGAGAATAAAATGCCGAGAAAATATCCTTTTATTGCTTGGTATAGATGTACATTGTTTTGCCATCGTGAACTCGATCCGTGCGTGCACGGCTTCTCGGACCGCTCTGGCCTAGCATATAATTCCCGATGGGGTTTTAGTCCGCCGTATCTGGGTCATTCAAAGGGGGGATGCTCTTAGAGGCAAACCATCGTTCGTTGCTGGGCTATCGGAATAAAGCCCGTGGCATCATCGAACCTTCTTCTGGTATTTTGTTCTGCCAGTAATCTTGCCGACAAGGTTCCTTTCGGGGCGAAAAGCCCGGCTGAAAGGAGAAAATACGGCGGTCGCCTATATGCGGTCTAGGAATCTCCGGGTAGAGTCTTGAGAACCTCCGAACATCCTAGCCAGCTGTTTGCGTTCAGGTTAGTAAAAGGAAAACGAAGGAGCGAAAGTAGTTCTTTCTTACCGCGGGGTGTGTAGGCGATGTTCCGGGACTCGGTGCGTCCCTGTCGGCTTATTCTAGTTCTGCCCTTTGTGAGGAATCTTGCTCCTCTGTCGAGATGGGACCGTCGACGCCTTCGGGGAGAGTGTCGGTGGTCGCCCGAATAAAATGTTTATACTTCGCGCTTCCTTTGATGGTGTAAAGCCCGAGATCCCAGCTCGGATTTAGGCGGGCTATATTGAGAGAATGGTCTTTTCGGCGACTTGTTACTTGGAGTTCACCAAGGATTCGGGATGTGGGGGCGATTTGGTTCGTTAATGCGGACCGCCCTGTTGACCTTTGGTCCGATACCGTAGTTGCGGGTGACCGAACTTCCTGAATCTATGAGCACATGATTTATTTTAAGATTAAGCGGATGAGGGAGAGGTTTACCAATGTGCCGACGTGATGCTGGGGTGGAGTCGTGGTGCCCCTTTCCCCGGTGGCGGGTATTTTTGCTTCCCGTGACATGAGTTCTCGGAGGGCGTCGCCGCTCCTCCATTATCGTGGTGATACGTCGCGGTTTGTTTACTTCATCCTTCCCGGTAGTCTTCTTTCCTCGGGGCAAGATTTGAGCCTGACCGTTCGATAGTACTCGTCGGCGAATTTGACTCAGTAGCATGGCTGTCATATTTTCGGGACGGGAGTCATTCGTGGCCCTGCTGCCGTTTGCGTCCTACGGATTCCACGTCGGGTTGTGGTTCCTTCGAAGGGGCCTTGGTCGAGTAGGTCTGAGTCGCTCACCGTTCCTGGTTTCGCTTATGGTGACTACGATATTTGGCATAACAATGTTGAGCCCACACTCTGCTGGACGAGGTTCGTCTGCCGGTTGTACCTCACCGGATCTAGTTCTGCTGGAGGTTCCCCGGGGACGTTGCCCTCGAACTACTCCCCTACCGTTGCGAGGTATGTTGGATCTTGGGGCGTTCATCCCATTAGCGGCACATGGATGGTATCTCCATCCGTGTGGCATTAGTTTCTTCGTGGAAGGCCTGCTTGGGTGTGCTGTATCTGGACGGCCGCCCATGGCCCCGATTAGTGGCCGGTGCTGGGTACGAACGCATGGCCAACTCTCGGTCGGGTATCTGGCTAAACGTTGTTAGAAACGACCTGGGTTCGGCGGGTATGCTCTGTTTAAACCCCGAGCAAAGGCCAAGGTTGTCTGTTCATCCGAAGCCGGACGCGATCCCATTCGTCCTATCAGGGAGTAGGATATGACTTCTTGTGGTGTTTCTTCCTTTCTTTGTTCGGCCTCAGACTTGTCGGTTTTCGCCGCTGCTGCTTTGATGACATCGGCGTATGTTTTTATGGCGGGGTCATCTTGAAAGTCGCAGTTTTTCTTCGTGTATGCGTAAGCGGTGGTGCGCTCGTCGGGGGAAGCTGCCTCCGGTGTCGCTATGCTGGGGGTCCTCGGATGGCTTTGCAACTGAGCAATGGCCAGCTGTTGTGCCTGCAACATTTCAAAAATATCGTGAAGACTAACTTCCTGTTCTTCCCTGGCCGGGGTTTTTTGAACTTCCTGTCGGTCGTTGTGTCGCACGCTTCTGTCGGCGTGAGAAGTTTCGTTGACTTGTTGTGCGTCCTGTGAGTCCGCGTCCGCTAGTATTGGTCCGGGTGCGTTATCGGGATCCTGTAGCGGTGCTCCAGCGGCCGGGATAGCTACACCATTTTCCCCATAATCTTCGAGGTGGTCATTCTCAGCTCTGTTCACTGAGCCAGACATTTTTACCTGAAATCAAAGGATCTTGGACAAGAAAAAGTGTGAAAGATGGTATGCGTTTGTGTAACGAAACTAACAAGAAAATAATCACTATTATTTTTAGCCCCACGGTGGGCGCCAAACTGTTTACCGTGAAAATGATAACGACAATTAAATTTATTAAATGGGACTCTAAAAATACGTGATCTATTCCCAAGCTAGTTTGTTAGAGCAGATGATGCTCGTATTATGAATTTTAACGATGGGGGTGGAGGTAAACGAGGTAACAACCGAACCAAAGGGCCTGCTACCCGGGCGTAAGCTTGGTCGATTGGGACTTCGAGGTCGACCTCGAGGTCGAGCTCGGGTTGTCGGGGACACTCGGGAGCAGTATAACAGCTAGAGATATAATCAAACGAAGCTACTTATAACTGAAATTGAATTATACTATGAAGAACACATGTAGAGGCAAAGAATATCGAAGTATCCTTAATATCAGTGAGAGCCAATAAGTNAGAGAGAGAGAGAGAGAGAGAGAGAGAGAGAGAGAGAGAGAGAGAGAGAGAGAGAGAGAGAGAGATTTGCACTTGTAGAATTGTGGGAGCAACATCAGTCCCTTACAAGGTAGGGCGAGTCCCCTTTATATAGGAGAGGAAACTTAGTAACGAATACATGTATATCTAATTTATGAAATATGGATATGTGATGGCTTGACTCGACACCCCAGCATAGGCTAGGGATAGGCCGGTCCTGTCAGACTCAACCGCGTGTCTTGGGGGCTTCCCCCTTTTGTCTTTATCTCGACCTTGAATCGGACCCCGACAAGCCTCGAAGGAGTAGACTAAGTTGTGGCTTCATATCATCGGGGTCTTGAGATATCTTCCCGAGGTGGCTTCATGTTCTCGGGGTCTCGAGGTACCTCCCCGAGATGGCTTGATAGCGGAAAATCGGGCCCTCTGATTTCATCACGTACAATTTTCCGGAAAATATTTTCCAATTTCCTATGTTTGGTTGGCTTAAATGTTTTGGAAAACATTTTCCTTATCAACTCATTTTCCTCCAATTGGAGGAAAATATTTTTCTTATCAAGAGAAGGGAAAACATTTTCTAAAACTCCTTCTCAACCTTCCCCACCCTCACCAACCCACCCCACCCCCTCTCTCCAAAAAAGGTTTTTTTTTCAAATTTCAGTTTTTCTGTTACCACCCACCCTACTATCCCTCCACCCCACCCCCACCCCCACCCCACCAAAAATTTACCTTATTTTCTTTTTTTGCAATTTCAAATTTTTGATTTTTCGTTTTTCTGCACCACCCACCCCCCCACCCCCCAACTCCTTTTACTTTTTTTTTGTAAATTCAAATTTCTGCTTTTTTTATGTGTTTGGAAGTTTACGGGTTGGAAAATCTGCGGTTTCGAAAGTTTATGAAATTTGTGGATTCGGAAGGTTGTTGGTTTGAAAGTTTATGGCTTCATGTTTATTATATCTAAATTATTTATGAATATTCTTGAGAAAGTCATTTTCCTTAATTTGCGTACCAAACACCGGAAAATGAATAAGATTACTATTTGTTTTCCAAGAAAACATTTTCTTGGAAAATATTTTTTCACGGAAAATATTTTCTGTTATACCAAACACACCCTTAGAGTCTTAAATTTCTGAATTGCTAATTTAAAATTCAGGATATAAGATTCGAATTTGTAGACATACGTTTCAAACTTTAGGACAAACTTCAGGAAACTTTGTCATGATTTTGAGTGAATTACCTAATATTCAAATATATTGTAAACTTTGAATATATTTTAAACAACATACGAAAAAGCAACTATCCATTGTCACTTACTAATGGGGCCTCTTATGTTACCTGTGCCATTGACTTGGCTCTATGTTATATTGACGGTCATCAAATAAAGTGAAATTGCTTTACATGAGTTTCGAGGACTCTTTAACACACAGTCCACAGTATGATAGATAAAAGATGATAGTGAACTGTCAATTTGACTTTTCTTGTGGTTCTTGTGCAACAAGTTGTGCTATCATCAATAGGTAGAAATTTGACGGGTCCGGGACCTAATTATAGTCTTTTTGAACTCAAAATACAAAAATTAGTGGGGAAAAAAATTTGCTGACCAAACTATATAAAACGTGGTTTCAAAACCATGTTTTATATAAAATGTCTTTTCAAACCACGCTTTACTTAAAGCTGATAAGACGCTTAATTAAAACGTGATTTGATAAAGCGCTTTATATAAAATACTTTAATAAACTACGGTTTGCATATTCAAATACTCGTCCCCTTCCCTTCGCCCACGCTCAAACCAGAAAGCAACCCCCCATTAACGACCCAAAAAACTCGAGTGGACCCCACCCGTCCCACAAAAAGTAAAGAGTATTGGTCCCACATCCTAGCTAAGGTCTTTTCTCGTTGTGGGTTGCTCGTTTCCGGATTTTGAACAGTGTTTTCGTTCAGATTTATCTTTACATAAAAAGTGGCTAAATTTTAAATACTTTTGAAACTGTGGCTATTTTTGAATGACGACTTGTAATCTGGCTATTTTTGAATTTCTCCCCTGTACGGAGGCCGATCACAACTTTGTTCATGAGTAAATTGGCCTTTAGGGTTACTCACCTAGCATGCCTATATTTTAAAAATTTGAAAAAACAGGCAATCTTTTTTTTGAGAATATTTCTTTAATTTTTTTCTAGATTCTTTATTGACGGCATGGAATTGATCTGTCCTATGTTAACATTAAACAAAATAAACTTTCTTAATTCTTTTTTATGTTTACATGGAAGATTGATGCTAATAGACAATAGTCATATAATTCATTTTTATCATATATTGTAACTTTGACTTTCGACAAAAATTAGTTTGTAACATAATCATATGTACTGTTCCAGTGTCTCCTTCCCCACCCCTACCAAACCCCACATCATGCAAATGCCAATATGCCATTGTATTTTTTTTCTCTCCTTTTTAATACTCCTAATATTTTCCATGGCCAGCCCTTTTCCTATTTGTTTAATTTCAAATGATCACTACTTAATCATAATAAGGTGAAGCTGATTAGTGGTTAATATTCTTACTACAACTTCTGACGAGACAATGAAGAGTTCAACATGGTTTTTTATTTAATTTCCTTGGGCGCATTAGGCACAAGATTTAGAAAAGAGAAATGACCTAGGATGACCTGGATCCCTCTCAATGCCTTCAGGGTTGAGCCTGTCGCACAGGGCTTGCCTAGTGCGGTTTACATCTCCTGTGTGGTTTGCAGGCTATTACACAGTGGGGGTTTATCCAGTGCGCACAGAGTGCTCACCACAGAGTGCTCACTCGAAAGGCAGAGGCTGTGGCAGAGACCGTGGCAGAGGCTATAACGGCTGCGGATTTTTCTGGAGTTCCAGAAAAAGAAAAACACTTATATGTGCACGAAATGAGATGTGTCATTTTACTATTGAGCTACTGTTTAATATTGCATTATAAGTAGCTCTTTGGGAACTATAGTCAAACTTCTTTATGATAGCTTCGTTTGGTCGAAAATTACTGGGATGTTATATATTATACCATATCTTAAAAAATTAGTTCCAAGAAAAACTTGACCGTCATGGTAAAATACTATTATAAAGAATGATTGTTGCAGAAAAGTGTGACTGTGTACTACATTATATTACATTTAAAAAAGGGTCGGAATTCTAATACCGTTCAATTTTCCCCCCACAAATGATGATGATTACTTAGTCAAAGAATAAATAATTAAATAACTAAGTAAAACTTGTACCAACCATTTAACATTTAAAAGGCATGGGGTGATGTTGGAATGTTTAAAAGAGAAAAGGTGTGGCAGAAAGTAAATGTGGCACTGAGAATACTACATTCTAACCACTACCACTCGCTATCATCACCAGAAAATCATATAAACTTTGACCCAATTAGTGGTGGTAAAATGGATGAAGGAAAATAGTTATCCATTCATATTATTTATTAAAAATAAATTAGATAATAAACTTCTTAAAAACGGGTTAAATATAAATAAAAATCATATTATCCGCTTAAAAAAAAGATAATCAGTGGATAACTAATGAGTTTAACTTTAATATTTATAAAGCCTCAAATTGAGAGGTTACTTAAGTTTGGAAGACTATGAATTCTCCCAAAAGTGATCATATTCAATAAGCCATTGATAATATGGATATCCATATTATTCGTCGGTTAACCCATTTTTTATCCGTATTAAATATGGGTCAGATCGAATAATTTATTCATTTTTGCATTACCTTGACCCGCTCATATCCAGCCTCGCCCGTTTACCACGCCTAGTTGACAAATATGATTGAATAGTTTAGCCGTTTTTTAATTGAAAAAAAGAATCAGTTTAAAAAAATATAGTATGAGATATGGAATCTTAGCGTTGTTTAGTTTCTTTGAAGATGACTAGAGTAAAAATGATATGTACATGTTCTACCATGTATCTATCATTTACAAGATATAAGTGGTGCTCACAATTTTCAGTTTTAATTTGGTTATCAAACTTAACAAATATGATTTATATATGTTTAATATATTGCTAAAGTAAGAAATATGAGTTTCATCATGAAAAGATTATTTCCTTGAAAATATGCTAAATCCGATAGGCAATAGAAAAAGAGCCGAATTACCTTGCAGAATTAGTCAAGGTACGCACAAGTTAGCTCAAACACTATAATATTAAAAAGGCAGAATAGCCTAATAGACACTTGTAATTGTTCTCATTTGTCATCCCGGTCCCTATAATTAATAAAGTTTCATCCAGGCACTTACACTTATTTAATATCAATATTTTAAACTCTTCTGACGCTGTGTGTCTCTCAATCGCATGGTGCTAGAATCCACGTCAGATAAAGATATGCCACTTCAGCATTTTTAAAAAAGAATTACATGAAAAAAACTTTTTATCTTTCCTCCCTCTTTTTTTTAAACCTTTTCTTTATTTTTCTTTCTTCTCCACCATCATCCTCTCCTTATTGTACTGTCTGAATCTAGCCACCAGATACACCATGAACAGTACTCTCCCATTCCCAATTCCTCCATAAGAACCCTTATCCCACCTCTACCTAAATACCTTATCTCCAGCATGTTCTTTTTTCTCTAAAATACAGTTGGCCAACCATAGTAGCAACCCAATTCCGTTATTCTTCTCGCCATTTTCGTCTTATCTTCGTTCCTTCACTCATTCACGATTTCACTAGCTTTAAATCCCCCTCCTTCCCCTGTTAAGATCTTGCTTTCCAGAAAAGAAGAAAAGGGGCAGGGGTGGGGAAGAACAGGAAGGGGAAATAAAGAAAAAGAAAAGAAATGGGGCAAGGGATAGGGAAAAACGAGAATGGGAGGGGGGGGGGGGGGAAGAGAAAAAGAATTGGGACTAGGTCTGGGGAAGAACGAGAAAGGAAGGGGATAAAGAGAAAAAGAACAAGGGAAAGGGTGGGTCTCGGTGAAAACTAGAAAGAAACATACTACTATGTTTTTGTTTTTTATTTCTTTTGTCTTCTTCTTTTTTTTAATCATTTTTTAATATAAATTTTTACATTCACGCTCGTTATACGCGTGAAGTATACACATTTTGTACAACTCAGTCATCAAGTTGCCACATATGCTCGGTCAATGGTCAGATGGGTTTAAAATATTGATTTTGAACAAGTTAAAGTGTCTGGATGAAAAAAAAGTGAAGTAAAAGGACCGGCATGACAAAATGGCACAAGTATAGGTGTCATTTAGGCCATTCTGCCTATTAAAAATGGAGCATGTCCTAAAAAACATAATACTATGGGTCGGTTTGATTTTTATAGTTTATACATTTTACCTAATAAACAAAATTAAGAAACGTAGGACATGTGTTCAACTAGGCTCATCATAAGCTGTATTTAGGCATCATTACTTTTTGCAAATTTTAAATTTTAGACTCACAACAATGCTCACTATAAGAAAGTACTATAACAGTTTATTTCCTTATAATAATGTCTATGGTCATATTATGCGAGCTTCCACATATTTTATAAGGGATTAAATTACGTGTCGTGGGTAGAATTTAAATTCATAGGCAAAGAATGATTAAAGGTATATACTTTGTTTCTATTAAAATTTGCCCTATTTTCTTAATGCTTGGGTTAATTGTAGAATCAGACTCTGAGAATACCCTACGAACTTCAGAAATATTTGTTGAGTCAAGCTAATAAGTTTGAGTAATATTTGAAAATGTACTAATTAAACACATTTTACCATTTTAATATGAAAAAAGTAATTTGATACTATTAGTTTTCTTTTAATTTAGAGATAATTAATTAATTTCAGAATATGAATAGGTTCAGTGGATTTAGGTGTTAGGATTGGTCAAATTATCCTTCACCTCTACTTCAGAAACTTGACTTAACCAACTTTCTGAATTATGCTTTCCATAAGTTTTAAGAAGTCATATGTTAATAAACAATTCGACATGTGGTGTGAGCTTTACCTATAACTATTAATTAATTAGTATTTTTTTTTTTTGGAATATTCCCGGGAAAAACCTCAATCGCTATCTTTTGGGTGCACATTGAGTAATCTGCTCACTATATATGCAATGACTCTCAAACTACATAGGAGATATAAATCGCACTAGGTAAGCCCGGTGCGACGACCTCTGACTAAAAAAATATTTAGAATTTAGTATTCTATCACCCAAATATCAAATGAAATATTGACCTTATAGATTTTGCTAATTGATAAGACAAATAGTGACCCAATTAATGCACATTCATTAACTCAACTATTTTAATATTGCAAATATTAGTTACATTAAATAAATTTAAAAAAGAAAACTTGATAGATATACAAATTAAAGCTGTGTCTGTGTTGGAGAGGATACAGGTACATGAATGAATTTAGATAAGTTGGAATGTCACGTGTTGTGTATTCCAAGAAGATAATAAGCACATTTGGAATTTGGACCTATAAATTCAAACTTACTTAATATTACTCTAACAAGTAGCATGTTGTCCAATTACTGCTATAAATGTCCACATATTTTTGAAAGAGAATTGCTTGGCAAGAATCACATTTTGCCTTGTCAGATGATCTTACCATTATAATTGTTCCTTTTTTCCTTCTTTGGACCCAAGAATTAAAGGAGTGGAGGGAAGAAATTAAAGAGAATGAACTTTTGGTGAGATTTGGACCATGCACTTTCACATATGAAAATGCTAAGTGTATCATTTTGCCCAGTCATAAATGATCAAAGACTTTTTCTTTTCTTTTCTTGTGGACTATAAGTAGTGATGGCAAATGGCTAAAAAGAAAACAGTTATTCACTCATATTATTTATTAAAAAATAGGTTAGATAATGAACTTTTTAAGAACTGGTCAAATATGGATAAGAACCATATTATCCACTTAAAAAATGGATAACCAATGAATAATTAATGAGTTTAACTTTTACATTTGTAATGCCTCAAACAGGGATTTCTCAAGTTTGGGAGACTATAAATTCCCCCATAAGTGATCATATTCAAGAAGTCATGGATAATACGGATATTCATATTATCCGCCGGTTAACTCATTTTTATCTGCATTAAATACTGTTCGAGTCGAATAATCTGTTCGTTTTTGCATTACCCTTTTCGACCCGCCCAATATACGACCCGACC
Organism: Nicotiana attenuata; assembly: GCF_001879085.1. Taxonomy (NCBI): domain Eukaryota; kingdom Viridiplantae; phylum Streptophyta; class Magnoliopsida; order Solanales; family Solanaceae; genus Nicotiana; species Nicotiana attenuata. The sequence continues at coordinate 18,362 of NW_017675735.1, forward strand.
CGTCTGGTTGTCATCCCTAACCGTAAGTATAACAATGGAGGATATGATCAGTAATGATTATGATAAGATGGATAATATCTCGTCGTTCTAAATTAGAGTTTTCAGATATGAGTCATAGGGATGAAAAAAATCCTGATAGAGAGCGTTTCTCCTTATGTAAATTCAAATTAATCGGGACCTCAATACGGATGACGACCATATTTTTAGGACTTACGAAGGTACCTATCGTCTAAAAATGATGGCTAATTCCAATCGAAGAGATAATAATTTGGCTAATCCTGTAATTAATGGGGGCCAAGGCCAATTCAACATATTGATCAGTTTTCCTAGTCATAAATAGCCCTACAGTAGAGGCCATAACTTTAAATTTGTGGTCTCTACTGCTCAAACTTGGGTTTATTGGTACATATTATTGACATCAATGATCAAACCACCACTAAAAGTGCGTGTTTTTTGGAAAATTCAAGGAAACCGATAGTCGCTATCTTTTGAATGCGCACTCGATAATTTGTTTAGTGTGTAACAGCTCGTAAACTACACAAAAGATATAAACTGTGCGTGTTGGATGTCCATAAATCATGTAATTTAACGTAAACAAACAAAAAAAGAGAGCAAAAACACCATTATTAAAGCTAATAGGGAATGGAGTATAATAAGCTTCCTTTCAATTGAAAAAATACTTTCTACCATCCTCTAAGAATTTGAAGTCCATGATTCAATCCTTCATTTTAGCCTTCTTTAGGAAACCTTTAATATATATATTTTTTATAAATACTTTCCTTTTCATTACAACTAAAATTTTCCTTTTAAGGGTGTTGCTTGTAGCATTTTAATCAAGAAATTTTTAGTTTTAGCTAAAACACTTGTGTGTCAAATACATTATTCTAATTTTACGTCTTAATAAAGAATCGGATATACCAATTTCTTTAAAATAGAAAAATTATTGTGACTTATTACTTTTAATAATTGAAACTATAAGAAATTGTTAGCTCAAAGGTATTTTTCCTTTTCCATTCTAGTATAGTGTCCCAACTCCAAAACGTCAAAGTATTATCTAAAATTTACTCTAAATTTTTTACAAAAAAAACAAAAGAAAGGGGGGAAAATCTGGTTATGTTTCACTGACAATTCTTATCTTCTTAATCAAAGGAAAAAAAAAGACTATTCTTATCTTAAAAGGATAAGACCTGATCTTTACAAATTTTATTTTAGTTGCATTTGATATTTTTTGCTTAAATGAAAAGTAATTCACTGAAATAGCAAAAAAAAAAAAAAAAAAAAAA
>NW_017675735.1:19664-42667 GCF_001879085.1 Nicotiana attenuata
AAAAAAAAAAAAAAAAAAAGAACTACTACACAAAGTAGTAGTATTTTTTTGTTTCGCACCTGGTGTGTCCCTCTTAATTTCGACAAATATATATTTGCATTGGAAAGTCTCAATCTAAAATAAACGTACTATCAAAACAAGACTCCTTTCTCTGGTCAAGGTGGAGAAGAGTTAATTCCTCAAATGATCATTCAACTTGGTGAATTTACCTAACAAAATTAGTGTTCTTTATTTTAGGACATAAAAGTCACTAAACTATTCATTTCTTTCTCCAAAAGTCATACACTACCATAACAAAACCACTTTTCTTAGGAAAAGACAATTTTACCTATGTTCACAGAAGCAATAACCATAAATGGACCCGAACAATTAGGCAATAAAGTACCTAAAATGACTAGCTATATCAGAGTCATTATGTTAGAGTTGAGTTGGATAGCTTCTCATTTGTTATGGCTAGGCCGTTTTATGGCGGATATTAGTGCGCAGACCGCTTTCTTCTATATTTTTCGAGAAAGAGAATCGATACATGACCTCTTCGAAGCTACCACCGGTATGCGAATGATGCATAATTATTTTCGTATCGGGGGCTTGGGCCCATCCCAAGCTCCCTGCTAAAAGATATATCAATGAATACATCATGTTAAAACTTTACATTAAATTATTAAATAATTGTTTTGTTACGATCCATTTTCATAATAGGTCATGACGGCGCCTAACACCATGGTCAGGCCAGCCGAATGCGGAAGTGTGAGTAAGTTCTCATTTTACTTTAGCCAAAGACAGTGATACTAGAATTTTCAAATTTAAAGATAAAACTAGTAAAGATCATAAAGTACTAAAATAGCGATACAACCCCCAAAATGAATGCCTACTACAGTGTGTGCCACGACCTGGTGTCACAAGTTACGGGCGACCAGTAGAATATACACAAAAAGAATGAAACACTATCCTACTGTCTGAATCAGGATAGACAGAAATAAAAAATACAAGAAAGGACTCCTTCGGCTGCGGATCGGCATGAGAGAGAAGGCAGCTCACCGTAGAAGTCCCTAAGCGTGCTCACTGATGCGCATAAGGATGATGTCCAGATCCACCTGCCTCAAATCCTGTACAATTAAGTACAGAAGTATAGCATGATTACATAAACCACATGTACTCAGTAAGTATCCCGTCTAATCTCGAAGAAGTAGAGACGAGAGGTCGACTTGATACTTACTAAGGTCGAGATAATATAATATAATAAAGTGAGATATACAGCATGAAGGATCTCCAATAACACACGTTTAATAGAAGAGTCATATTCATGTTCTTGTCATAACTAAATTACCAGTTTTTCCTTTTTCATATCAAATGAGTGATCATGTCATAACTAAATGTAAGCATATAAATCATGAACAAACATGCCGAGGTCGACGGCCCGCTCCAACAGAAAATAAATTGTGCACTGTCGAGGGTCGAGCGGCACGAACCATAGATGCATCTATTATCACCGAGGCGATCGGCCCGATCCATAATCATCAAGAAAATATCAAGAAAAGCACATAAGGCTCAATTACATACAAGGAAATTCCTACCAAGGCTCAACAAACTCATACGTTCACCTTTCATTTCCTCAAGTCTCTAGCAAATCAAAATGATCATATTGGCAATTTAAAATAAGAGATATTCCCCAATTAGACATGACGTGGGTCCTAAACTACCCGAACAATTATCATATAGTAGCTACGCACGGACTCTCGTCACCTAGTACGTACGTAGCCCCCGCATTTAGCAACAATTACTCATTTAAAATTCTATGGGGACAATTCCCTCTTATAAGGTTAGAAAGGAGACTCACCTTGCTCCAAAGTGCACTCCCAATGTCCAAGAACGAGCCCAAGTCCTTAATTCGAAGCCGGACAATCCCAAACTAATCAAACGAAGTAAGAACTAGTAAATAAAGGCTTACAAGGTTGAATTCTAGCTATTTAAGCAAATTTCCTAACCATTAACACAAGTTTCCTAAATTCCGACCCCGGGCCCACGTGCCCGGATTCCGAGATTTTTTGAAGGAAGTTGTTCTCTATCACCTAAGGATCACAAATATATGATTTCTAGTTCACTACATGGCAAATTATGTGATAAAACCTTAGTTTTCATTAAACCCTAGGTCTAGCTCAAATCCCTTGATTTTACCTAATTTTTAGTGTTAAATCTACCTAATGTTTATGTATTTGAACTAAAAATGAGTGGGGATTACTTACCTTGCAATGTTATGTTGAAACCTCCTCTTTGGAATCACCAAAATCGCCTAAGTGTTGAGAGTAATGTGGAAGAAATGAGTTTGGGTTCGTATTAATGAACCCTTCTGCCCCCAGTGATTTTCGCTTCTGCGGAAGGAATCCCGCTTCTGCGGGTTCTGCTTCTGCGGACATGAGCCGCTTTTGCGAAAATGGGCAAGGGGGCCCGGGCCGCTTCTGCGGTCATAACCTCGCTTCTGCGAGGCCGCTTAAGCGGAAAGCCCACCGCTTCTGCGGTTCTGGGCCTGGGCGGATGAACCGCTTCTGCGGTCAGGGGTCCGCTCCTGTGGTTTCCCCTGGGCTTGGCCCCTTCCGCTTCTGCAATAAAACGACCGCTTCTGCAGTCTCGCTTCTGCGGTCCAAGAGCCGCAGAAGCGGTTATGACAGAAGCAGCAGATAAGGTTTTTCCTAAGTTTTCAACTTCACTCAAACCTCGACCATTTGACGCTCGGGGCTCCCGAGCCCCGCCCGAACATGCCGACAAGTCTGAAATCACGAGGCGGACCTACTCGAGCTCTCGAAACGCTTAAAACAACGCTAAATCAGGGAATCAACCCCAAAACCAAATGATTCAAATCATTGAACCTTCAAGTTCTAAATTTCCTCCTAACGGGTCAAAACGCCCTTAAACCACTCGGATTGACACCAAATTTTACAGGTAAGTCTTAACTGATATTTCGGACTTGTACCAAGTTTCGGAATCGAAATTCGAACCCGATACCTAGGAAAACAATAATTTCTTAGTTTATTTAAATCTTAGAAACTTGAACTTAACAATTTCATATAAAAATTCATTACTCGGGCTAGGGATCTCGGAATTCGATTCCGAGCATACGCCCAGGTCCCATATTTTCCCACGGACCCTCAGATATTGTCAAATCACGATTCCGGGTCCGTTTTCCCAAAATGTTGACCGAAGTCAAACTTGGCCTTTTTAAAGAAACTTAAAGAAGCAACTAGGCTTATTCTTGCTCAAAACTCTTCTAACTTCCGAACCACCCGTCCCCGCAAGTCATAAATTAGCTAAAGCAAGTGCGGAAAGTATAATTTAAGGGAACGGGGTTCGAAAATGCAAAACGACCAGTCGGGTCGTTACATTTTTGGATATATAAAATTATAATATGCCTTTAAATTCCAAAACTTAATATTATTTAAATTCCATCAAATCAAATCAAATCCAAAAAACTGAATCCAAGAAATTGATTTTTGGGATTTTAATAGCATTTGGTTTTATTCGTCAAATCAAATACAAAAAATTCTATCCATTATATATTAGTTGCTGCCTTGCTGGACTTCTTCAATTTGTTTTCATAAGTAATTGTTCTGATCTTTGGTTAAGTTATTGAGGTGATCTCTTTTGAATATTTTAATTATGAGTTAGCAAAATTTTGTAGGAGTAAAAAAAAAATGATCTTGAAAACAGAAAGATGCAAAATTGGCATATCAACTCGTTATATTCATATTGCAAAAGAGCAGAAGGCAAAACTATAAACTCGTTATATTTTTTATATTAATTTCTTTGTATATAAATATTAATTCAGTTGCCACAATCAACTTTGTATGACAATTTTCTCAAAGACTGAAAGAATCAATTTTTAATTTATGTTATTTTATATTCTTTACATAATTATGATAAAAGTATATTTGCGTCTTATGTTCAATATTATGTCACAAAAATACAATAATTTTCATACGATATTCCGATATAAGTCCTCAGAAATCACAGTAAGACATCTGAAAATTTTCATGGATACATTTCTTCATTTATTGAGTTAGAAAAATAAAAATAACATTATCATTTTCTAGATTATACTTTATTTTTATTATAATTTAATATAACTCAAACAAATTATAATAGCTTTATGCGATTTTTTTAACATTGCGTATTTATTGATATGGGTAAAATTATATTTTTCTATAAAAATGGCTTTTATGGTAATTATTACTTTTGGCGAAACAAGTGAATGGTTTAATGACTTTTTTGTCCTAAAGTAAAGAAAAGTAATTTTACTAGGTAAATTCATAAAGTTGAATGATCAATTAGGGAATTAACTCGGATAAGAAAGGTATATTTCATTGTCAGTTCTTATTTTAGAAGGATAAGATCTTATCTTAAACAAATTTCTGTAATCTTCAACATAGCATTAAAAAAACTTCCTTTCAAAAGTAAATTAATTCACTAAAATAGAAGAAAAAAAACGTAAAAAAAAAAAAAAAAAAAAGGAAGAAGAACTCAACTCCTATAAAAATAGAGTCTACTACATGCACTGTCCTCAAGTCCTCAGTATAATATTCATCACCCTCCCTTTTTTCTCTCTCTGCCATTTGATTCCAAACTAACTTTCATAATCCCTCTTCAGATAACACCTAATCCTAAGTAAATCCCATTTTATCCACTCTTAATCCCACAATTCTTCAAACAAAGATCACTTTTTTTCCCAATAGAAGCACAAAAAGTGATCTTTTTTGTGTTTTTCTTGCTCTAGGTTTATAGTAGTATTTTTGGATCACTTTAAATTTTTTTCTTGTAAAAAATTTATCTTTTTGGTACTTTCTTGATTTGGGTCTTTAGTATTTTTGATTGAGAAGCTAAAAAAAAAAAAAAAATGGTTGTGAAAATGATGAAGTGGAGGCCATGGCCACCACTATCATCCAAGAAAATTGAGGCTAAGATTATTGTTAATTGTCTTAAAGGTTTCAACTTTATGTCAAATGAGCAAATGGGGTTCCAAGATTTTGAAAAATTAAGAGTTGAAATTAAGTGGAAGGGCTCAAAGAGTAGTTCTTTGAATTTGGGCTCTCTTACAAGGAGGGGTAGTGTAAAGAAGAATTTTACAAAGGAAGAATCTTTAAAGGAAAATGGTGTTGTTGAATGGAATGAGGAATTTCAGAGTGTTTGTAACTTTTCAGCTAATAAAGATGGTGTGTTTCATCCTTGGGAAATTGCCTTTACTGTGTTCAATGTGAGTTTATTTCTGATCCTTTTAATCTTTTGGGCTTTTGGCTGTTATATTTATATGTGTTAAGAATCTGAATCCAATTCTAGGGAATTTGATTAATTCCACTTTTATTGAAACTATATGTTTTTTTTTGTCTTTTTTGTGATATAGTTATTGAGAACTCTATGTTATCAGAAAAGTAGTGATTGGATCAAATATCTTGACTATATAGTGGCTGGAACTTGACTTTTGTAGATTACTAGTTTGTGCTTATGTTGTCTTAATTTAGGTATAAGGTGAGTCTTTCTTGGGATTTTAGGTCTACCCCATACCCTTTTAAAACAAGAAAGGCGCTATAGAAAAGTGAGGATTTATATAGCCGACCTGAGGCGTAGTTGTTGTTGTTGGTGAACCTTTCTTGATTTTTGTACTGTGTTATGAATCCTGATCATGTCATACAACTTTATGGGATGAATTCTTCTTGAATTTCCTCAAATTAGGATACTTTTTGTTTTCTTTAATTGGTTAATTGATGCTCGGTTTTGATTATTTGGTCACGGTGATTCAGTATATTTCAGCAGCATCTGTATGAGCCTCTTCAGAGGATATGTTAAACAAGAGTTGCTTGATAAAGTTATCATCAGTATGGTTTTTACCGAGTTTTATTACTCCTAGTAAGAGCTCGTTTGGCTTAGCTGATTTAGAGTAGCTGATAAGCATTAGGTGCTGAAAAGCACTTTTAAGTGCTAAAACTGATTTAAAAAATAATATGCAGCTGAAGAACTGGGTATACGAAGAGGTTTGTTTTAAAAAGAAGTATTTTAGGTATAGAATAGTAAATATTTTGGTCAAACTTAAAGTGCTTATAAGCTGAAATTTGATAAGTTGGGGGAGACCAACTTATGGCTTTTGGCTTATTTTTGGCTTATAAGCACTTTTAATTTTACCAAACTCGTAGATAAGCCAAAAAGTGTTTATAAGCCAGTTTGACCAGCTTATAAGCTTAGCCAAACACCCTCTAACTTAGTGGGTTAAAGTGAGTTTTAACATAATCCAGTTTGATATATTGCTGTCTAAAAAATGAATAGTGAAGATACTATTCCTGACATGCATTAGGAGTCAAAAGTTTAAGCTTTCTGGAATGTAATGAATGTCTTTAATGGATGCACTTTTTGAGCTTGTGGGGGTCATTTGTATTGATGTAATATGGATGGTGAGACCTACTATATTCATTATATTTTTCTTTTTGAAAAAAAGAAAAAAGAAAAATCCATACTACTGGCATAGTCTGTTATTAATTAAAAAAATTAGCATTCATTAAGAGTCTTCTTGAGCCGATGGTCTGTTGAAAACAGCCTCTCAACTCCCTCGGTGTAGGGGCAAGGTCTGCGTACACACTACCCTCCCCAGCCCCCACTAGTGGGCTTTTACTGGATCGTTGTTGTAGCATTGATTAAGAACCCTGGAGTATATGCCGTTACAATTTCCATAGTTGTCCTCTTTATCCATCCAACAATAGGAGGTGTTATTGGTAGGTTGTAAGGATATCCTTATGGCTAATTGTTTCACGGGCTCGACGTTGGCCTTTGTTGCGTGTCTTTTTTGACTATTTTGAGACCTATCTTGTTGTTCATAATCGTATCTTCCAATCTATTGTGTATTACTAATCCTTTAATTTCGGTTTGAGCTTTCATCTACACTAATTTCTCAAGTTCTCCGCCTTGTCTTCATGTTCATATACTTATTCATACTTCTACTAAATCAGGGTACAAGCAGAGGACCAGATCAAAAGGTAACCATACTTGCTGCGACGTCATTGAACCTTGCAGACTTTGCTTCAGTAGCTGGGGATAAAGAAGACGGCATTGAAATTGCAATTCCTTTGGAAGCCTCTATTAGCAGCCTCAAAAGTTGCCTTTCACTCTGTGTAAGAGAAACTAGAACATACCTTTTGCTTGCTCTCCTCTATTCCTGAAGCCATGTGAATACATTATATATCTGCAGCTGTTTCATCTAAAATCATGTTCATATATTTGACAGCTATCTCTCGACCTTGTGGAATTGAGGAACGGTCACGAAGCTTCAGAGACCATTCCGAAGTTTATCATGTCAGCTCCAGTATCTCCAAACCCTGGAGAGGTTTTGTTGACAGACAGAAATGAGGTTTCTGCTTTAAAAGCAGGTCTGCGGAAAGTTAAATTTTTCAAGGGATTATCAGTTAGGCGACACAAGAAGTCATGTCATGAAGAGGAAGGCAGTGATGGAAGGAACTCGGTCAGAAGTGAGGACACCGATTATGGCTATCCACTCGACACGGATTCATTTGATGATTCAGAAGAAGGAGAATCAGAGGAAGGAAAGGAGGATGAGAGTGTGCGGAAGTCATTCAGTTATGAAACACTTGCATATGCAAACCATGCTAGTGGATCATTATACGCAAACACAAGCAGCAGCAGCGAAGACGAGGACTTAGTCCATCATAGCAATCATATTTCAGATGCAGGGCACGGGTACCCTGCGGATACAACTGCAGCACTACAAAATCAAACTGCAGAGCAGAGTTCAAAACGCAGAATTCTCCCCTGGAGGAAGAGGAAGTTGAGTTTCAGATCTCCAAAAACCAAGGGAGAGCCGTTGCTGAAGAAACATTATGGAGAGGATGGTGGGGACGATATAGACTTTGATCGCCGACAGCTTAGCTCATCTGATGAGTCTTCTTCAGGGGTAGGTGTCCGTTTTTCTTGCTTTCTGTGTCATGTTTGATTATCCCAGTATCCAAATGCAATTTGTATAGTGTCATTTATTGTCTTTATTTCATGATCTGATCAATTTATACTTCTTCACCAGTGTGCCTGTTGAATTGAAGATTGCAGAGCTTGATAGCTTTCTTTTGTAGCTACTGTACTTGTAAAGTTGTATCAATTGTCTTACCGATGCGTGTAATTCTTGCAGTGGTGCAAATCTGAGGAAGGTTCTGCAAATCAATTTTCCGAATTTGGAGATGACAGTTTTGCTGTGGGTAGTTGGGAGCAGAAAGAGATAATAAGCCGGGATGGACACATGAAGCTGCAGACTCAGATCTTCTTTGCTTCGATTGATCAACGAAGTGAACGAGCTGCAGGTGAAAGTGCTTGTACAGCGTTGGTTGCTGTGATTGCTGATTGGTTCCACTCGAATCCTAAAGATATGCCGATCAAGTCCCAACTTGATTGTCTTATCCGTGAAGGTTCACTGCAGTGGAGAGATCTTTGTGAAAAAGAGACCTACAAGGAACGTTTCCTGGATAAGCATTTTGACCTTGAGACAGTCCTCCAAGCTAAAGTGCGTCCACTCTCAGTAGTCTCGGAAAAATCATTCGTTGGGTTCTTTCATCCCGAAGGAACCGAAGAAGAGGAGGGATTTGACTTCCTTCACAGTGCCATGTCTTTTGACAACATTTGGGATGAGATTTCTAAATCTGCTCGAGAAACTCCTTGTCATGGAGAGTCCTTTGTTTACATTGTGAGTTGGAATGACCACTTCTTTATCCTCAAGGTTGAAAAAGACGCGTACTATATCATTGACACACTTGGCGAGAGGCTTCTTGAGGGTTGTAATCAGGCTTATATCCTCAAATTCGACAAAGACACGACAATTTTTCAAGTACCTAGCGAGACTCAACAATCAGAGGATAGACCATCTAGCAATAAAAAGGAGCAAAGTGATATGAAAGAGGCTGCCGACGAAGGCAAAATTGACATTAGCACCAGTGGCACAGTCAAAATGCAGGAAGAATCAACCTTCGTCTGCACGGACATGGTGCCTGAAAACAAAGAAGAATCCAGCATCGTTTGCAGAGGTAAAGAGGCATGTAAAGAGTACATTAAGAGTTTTTTGGCGGCAATCCCTATTAGGGAGTTACAAGTTGATGTGAAGAAGGGTTTGATGGCGTCTACGCCCCTTCATCAGCGGCTACAAATTGAGTTGCATTACACAATGAGCTTTGACCCTAAGTTTGAGTCATCTTCAGAAGAACTGACCGGTAACAGATTGGCCATACTACCGCCAGCAGCAGAGTAAGCGACGAAATGACCAATAAAGCCTTACAAGTAATATTACATAATGCTAATCCCTTTTGTGTTTCTACATATCATTTAGGAATTTTGCAAAGCTAATTGCTGTTATAGTGTTCCCTGGAGGGTGTTTTTCTTTGTTTATTTTTGTTCTTCCTATGCATGGGCACGATAATGTGAATAACTATGAAACTGCTCAAGACTACGCCTTTCTCTTCTCTCGAAGAGGGAACAGAAAGTTGGCATAAATGAATATATGAGTTCCATACTGTTCTTGAGTTTTGTTTGTTTTAGTTTATTTTTATTTAAGAAGTATCACATTGGTTGAAGGTGTTGCTTTGGATTTTAGCCTGTGATCCACTCGAGGCTAAATCGTACTTGCACGAAAATGGTGTAAATGTATGAACAGCCATAGAGACAGAAGAATCTTAACAACAATAAAATGATGTTTCTGGTTCTATATTCAATTGGGGGGTAGAGCTTTTTCCCAAGAAAATGACTATTGATGAAACACAGAAGCAAAGTGATAGTTTGATATAGCATGCCACTCAAGAGCGGAGCTAGAAGCCAGGATGTGGGTTCGGCCAAATGCAGTAGCTTTTGCTCAAACAGTATATTCCTTGTTTTAAAATTCAGAACGCACAAAGTTGAAATCCTGGCTTCGCCTCTGATGCCACTTAAGCAATGGGCAAAAAATTTAACTGCATATACTTCTCCCGGTGAGTTTCATGGTGGTCATCCAAGTATTAGTGTATTGTTAGAAAGTCACTATTCTTTATTTTGAGTGGAATAATTTATAATTCACCCCCTCTCATGTTAATTGCATAGAGGTAGCCGTGGGGGTGTAATATGGGTTATTTCTCATTTTGAATATTTTCGGCTGTTAGGCAATAGTTATGGCTTGAGATTAATTGACATAGCTAGGAAAATTCTAGTGTTGTTTTAGGTGATCGCATAGGTTCTTTTCTATTTTTTCAAACTTTTATGTATTTGTCTCAGAGGGATATCCTTGGTTTCATAATGTACTCTATTAAGAGGGCCTTTTAGAGGCTTCTATTCAGGATTCTACAACGATCAATTTGATTTACTAGGATCGAAATCAATCATTTATACTTATTTTGTGAAGTTCTTAACACATATACAGAATCAAGCCAAATTACTAGGTTCAAATGAACGTAGTAGTTACTGTCTACATCTACCTTGAAAATGCGAGACTAGGGATGCCGCATTAGCTAGTCAAGATTAGGTTCTTGTTTTAGTTCTCATTGCATGTATAGATATTTTTGTAGTTGGTTGAACATTTCTAATGAGATGATGATGAATGAAATTAATTAATAAGGATAAGATCCATCAAAATATTAGTTCTTTTCAATTCATTTGTTTTAGACCATCTAATTTTAATTTTTATTTGTCTAATATTTTATATAGTTATATAAAAATATAGTTTATTGTTAATAATGTAAAATTTTAATATATATGTATCATGATGACATATGAAATGATATAACACCTTCATAAAATCACAAGAATACTTTAAAAAGCTAATTAGCATAAGTAAAGGATACCAACCAATAGTTTTTAACAACAAATTATGACACTAACAACCAATAGCAAAAGCTATTATCCAAGAATACTTTAAAAAGTTTATTAGCATAAGTAAATGATACCAACCAATAGCTTTTAACAACAAATTATGACATTAACAACCAATAGCAAAAGCTATTATCCGTTGCACTAAAGCAACTGTAGTTATGAGGAATCTAAACTCTTTGGCTGGAATAATTTACAATTCAACCCCTCTCATATTGATTGCATACAGTGTAACGAATGGACAAAACGCCCAAATCTTCGTATTGCAGTTTAACTCCAAAATTATGTTTAATTTTTATCAGGACTCTTTAGTTGTTAGTAATGTAGATAGGCCCTTAGTCATTTTAGGACTTTATAGAAAGTGCATTGTCATGGTATCTTGAATAAAAATCTAAAATTTTAGCTTTTAATTTCTTTTCTCTTTTTCTAGTTTCTCTTTCAAGTTTCAATAACGAATCCACCGTGGAATTCGCTACATTTGGTATCAGAGCTGAAAATCCTCGGCCCCAATTCCGCTACCATGTTCAACCAGGGTTACTATCAACCACCGCAAGTCTTGGCTACTGCAGCCATGGCTGATTCCTAATTCTAACCAAATTCATATGGTTATGAGTATTACCATGGGTATTCACATCCTTATTCGTATCCGGATCCATGTGTTTATCAGGTTGACAGCACCAATTCAGGTTTTTATTTTGTTAAATTTGGTGATGGTTCAATGTTGTCGATGAGTGCCTCGGCATTAGACAACTTGCTGAAGTCTAGCTATGACAATTTTGAGACCAAACAAGCAACTCCAGGGATGGTAATTCATTCAGTTCATTTTCCTTCTGTGATGGATTCATTTGGTTCTATTTATTTCGAAACCCTAGCCCCCAAATCAGAGAACCCTGATCACACAGCATTTTCTCTACCCTCTCGATACTCTAAGCACAAAAGAGGTCCAACCGGTGTCAAGAAGAAAGCTTTGAGTAATAAGCTCAAATACAAGCTTGGTCGACAATATGCTACTGCCAAGCTTTCAAGTAAAAAAAGAGCATGGCGAGTTCATTTACAAGTTAGTAATGGTGAATGGCGACCAAGCTATCTGTTGGCTGAAAAATACTGAAAGAGGACCAGCATTTGGTTGAAGGAAATAGAGAATTCGAGGTTCAAAATGTTCGATAAAATTTCCCAGAGAGATGAAATATATGAGATGGATAATCAAGGGGATGATAGTGTTGGGAATGAGTCACTGGAGGTCGAAGAAGATTTAGAAAGTAGTGGAGGTGTCTCTATCCCTTGTCGTTGCTAGTGAATGAGAGAGGATTTATGCACTAATTTGTAGTGACTATGAGGCTCATTTGGTCCACATCGATGGTGATGGAGATGTAGTAGCATTAGAAGATAAGGAAAAGTTGGGAAACAATGGAGATGTCTCGGTTGACTCTGCTGTTATCCGGGAACAAGAGAAGGTTTATCAGCCTCGCATAGCCTCTGTTACTGAAAGACTTAATCTCTACATTGCACAGTACCTAGTTCCTTCTTCGGAAATTTCCCCTGTTGCACAAGTTCAGTACAATTTCATAGGAGATTCGATAACGAATTTGGTTGCTAATGACAATAGAAAGTGTGACACTGAAGGCTATTTTAGATTCGAACAATTGGTACTGCCTTTATCTTGAACTGTATTAACAATGATGCCGTAATTGAGCCTTTTCCATTAGGCTTTACTTTATCTAAGGTGATGGTAGGGGTTAGAAAAGTGAAGTACTACTTTGTTTCCAAGTTGAGTGCACTAGATAAGTTTATGATTGTTGGGGAACCTGATCACTATTGGGAAATCCCCAATATATTTGGTTTTGATGAGGAATTGAATCCTATTGTATGTCTGGCATGAGGGGTGTTGACGAGTGGCAAGGTCAAATGAAGGAAATAGTTCACTACATACACGATGTCGAGGCTGTATTGGTCTTAGTGGCAACTTGAAAATGCAGTTTTATTTATTGATTTCCTTGATACCGGTACTACTCTATCCAATATTGTCACAACACTTTTGCGGAAGACGAATATTTTATGGAGTGTTGGTGTCTATCATATTGCAATAATTCTTAATGACTCGCTCCAATTCTCTACATATGTATCTACTTATTTGTTCTCTCAGCCAAACTTTCTCCCTCTTCCATGTTCTTCCTCATCTTCTATAAGAGTCACTCATTTTGTTGAGAGTTCTAGCTAAATTATAAGCACTTATTTCGAAGCGTTGAAGCTATTATGGCTTTTAGATAATATGGTTACTTTCAGTCAGGCCAAGAAACATGATCAACAGTAGATTGAAATCACAAAAAAGGACTGTGGGATTCAACCTTTCATAGTTCACTACACATTCATAGTTTATCTCCTAACTTGTTATTCAGAAGAAGCTCTCTAGCTTGTTGAGGGTATGGCATTTTTCTCCATTACTGTTAACAGATCAATTATTGTTGGAGTAGAATATCAGAGAGAAATGATAGCTACAACTTCTTATCTCTGTATGGAGCTCCCTACCACGTGCAGACATGTCAATGTTGATAGTGCCGAAGAGGGTGCTACTGAAAAAATGCAATCAGAAGCTTATTGGAATGTTTACAAGGTGATGGAATGTACTAATGAAGTAATTCCAACTCACTTCTTTGATGTGGAGTTCCCAAGGGTTTTGTGGAGTTCTCTTGTGAAATTTAGTGACCACTAATTCTGCAACTTTAGAGAAATTTTTGAAGAATCTGGAGTGCGGAATAATATCCTCCTGTTTGCACATCTTCATTCAGCACCTTTATATTCATGGCTTAAAATAAATGAACCAAGTATTGTTTTTGAGCGTGGAGGAGGAATCCTTGCGGGGTCATGTGAAGACAGTAACAATTCCTATGAGGTGTTTGCTTGGAGTAACCTTGAAGGTGATACATTTAAAGTAAAATTCTTGGTGAACTATATTGTGTTGAGTTATTCTTCTGCGAAGTCGATGAAGTCCAATAAATTTGCAATGTAGAAATGCGAAATTAATTCATCCAATGCAGTAACTATCGATAAGATTCTAGACTCATTGTGGTCATTGTTACTCTCGTTTTACAGTTATCCTGTGGAGAGTATGGAATTCTTTAAGGATCTATGAAAGTTTCTTGTGGATCAAGAAAGTAACAAGAGTTTTTCCATCTGCTTGACTTATGGTGTTATTAGAATGGATGCGCTGACATGGATTAGAGTCTCATCCCTCATTACATCATTTGTAAATGTGTACTCAAATCTCGAAGCTATGGATATTGTCCTAACAATTTGCTATGAATTGTCGAAAAGAAATATTATTTGTTGGACATTCTTGATATCATATTATGTCCACAATGCACAACAAGAAGTTGCTGCTGCAATATTTGGAAACAATTTTGTCTCGGTTTCTAGTACCAATGATTTGCTTGAAAGAGTTCAAGTTGCTGCTTCTGTTAGTGATTATATGGAGTTGATTAAAGTGCACATATTTGTGAAAACCAGTTATCAAATGGTATCATTTCCACAACTGATATTGTTTGGTGCAATTCTTGATTTTTGTAATGCTATGAACATAAGGTATGCACATTATTTTCCACAGAAGTTGCCCCATAGGTCTTTTGACCATGAATTGGGTGAGGACAGAAATGAGGTTACCAAAATTTATCAATCTTGGGGATGATAAAACTTGTGTTCTTACTATAGAAAAAGCACTTGTTTATGCTTTATATGAGTCCATTATTTTTGCGTCAGGTCCCATTAGGCCTACAAGTCTTCACCAGAGTGAATTTGGCAAGAAAATACTTTCAACTGTCAACAGGAGTAGCTGATAGTGTTCCTACCCGAGAAAATAATATTCTCAATATAATAGGGGATTATCCTCTTGATTTGGAGGAATGTTGTAGTTTAGTTCACTTACCATGCGGATTTGCCTAACAACTTTTGTTTATCAACCTTGAGGACAAGGTTGCTATAAGGGGATGGAATGTAATGAATTGAAGGAACGCCCAAGTCTTCGTATTGCAGTTTAACTCCAAAATTATGTTTTATTTTTATTAGGACTCTTTAATTGTTAGTAATGTCAGATATGCCCTTAGTCATTTTAGGACTTTACATTTATATAAAAAGAGCATTGTTATGGTATGTTGAATGAAAAACTGAAATTTTAGCTTTTAATTTCTTTTCTCTTTTTCAAGTTTCAATGGTGAATCCACCGTGGGATCGCTACATAGAGTTAGCCATGGGCATATATTCTCAGCTCTTGATTATATGTGTGGTGTTATATTGATTATTTCTCATTTTGAATGTTTTGGGTTGTTAGGCAATAATTATGGCTTGAGATTAATTGACATAGCTAGGAAAATTCTAGTGTCATTTTATGTGATCGCATATGTTCTTGTCTATTTTTTCAAACGTTCATGTATTTTTCCCAGAGGGATATACTTGGTTAATTTCATAATGTACTATTATTGATTTATCAGGTTCGAAAATCTATCATTTACAATTACTTAGTAGAGTTTTTTACCACATATACAGAATTCGAGTCAAAGTTACTAAGTTTGGATGAACCTGGTAATTAACTTCTACACCCGCGATAGGAGCCCTTGAAGATGCTAGACCAGGGATGTCGCTTTAGCTAAGTCGAGATTACGTTCTTGTTTTTGTTTTTCTTCTATGTATATTTTTGTAGTTGGTTAAACACTTCGAATGAAATGATGATGAATGAAATTAATTAATAAGGATAAGATACATCAAAAAGTTCTTTTCAAAAGAAAATTGGTCCATCTAATCTTATTTATTATTTGTCTAGTATTTTATATTGTTATATTAATAAGATAATGTATTAATAATAATGTTGGAGTAACTTTTTAAAATATATGTATCGTGATGACATATGAAGTGATCTGGCACCCTTACAAAATCACAAAATATGTTAAAAAGCTTATTAATTGGCATATGTGAAGGATACCAACCAATAGCTTTTAACCACAAATTATGACACTAACAAGACCCTCATGAAAAATGAAAAACTTTAGGTAATACAGGAATTACTTTACAGAGTATTTTCATAAACTTTTCTTTATCCATAAAAAATAAGTAGCAAAAAACCCTATAAATCAAAACGTAATATAATGATGTGAGATAAAAATTATGAATTAAACTTTTGGAGAAGATCAACCTATTGTGAATGCTTAACACATTTTAATATTTTTTATTTTAGGCTTCTAGTTTTAATTTATTTTTTTCCCTTTGTGTTATCAGGGTCGGGTATGTGGGTTAAATGTGTCTCATATTTTTTGGGTGGGAAGTGGACCCACAAATAAGTGTTCTGGTCATTTAAATAATGTGCAAAATATTTAATCGAATGCATACATTTTTTTTAGATGACTTTTAAATCAATTGGTGAATAATTGTGTGATTTTAATGCGATAAAATAAAGAATAATAACTTAATTGTGTGACTTTTGTAATAAAATAAAGAATAATTACCTTTTTGCAGTAGACTAATACTTGAATAACCACTCACAAAAATTTTTCAACAAAACTAACGTCCGCTACACTAAAGCTACTGTAGTTATCAACAACCAGAACACTTTTGAGTGGGAAGAGTTAGCAATGGGCATATATTCTCAGCTTTTGATTATATTTTATTTCGAACACCATTGATGGATGCTGCCCCAAAATACTCTCGCGAAAATCTTCGATCCAAACCTTCACATATACTCCCTCTTAGAGGATTAACCACGCATTTACTATCGCAAGAATATAGCGATCGAAGAGCTATGGCTAGGGCTGTCGGAAGTATTCGAATCGGTACCACGGTCACTCTTTACGGGTCCAGTTTGGGGGTAGGGTAGGGTAGGGTAGGGGATTTGGGTAAAGGGAACGTGGACGGGGAGGGTACTGGTAGAACCGGTTCGGTTGGTACCCTTAAGGTACGAACCGGTACCTTCCCAGTCCCCATTCCATTTACCCTTTTTGTACCATTAGCTAATTGTTATTTCAAAAAATATAGTCGTCGGCAACGGTCAAAAATAGTTATTTTTGCTTTCCTAGCCCCCTAACCACCCCTACCCCCTAATTTATATTTTTAATCTCTAAGTTTATTCAAATACATTTTGGCCCTATTTTAAAACTATAAATACCTCATTTTATTCTTTCAATTTTCACATAAAACTCTCTTATCTCTCTAATTCTCTTTCTCTCTCTTTCTAATTGCAATTAACTTTTTTGCACTATTATTATATTTCAGATTTATTTTTGTCATACGTATGTTGCTATTTATTGTTATTTTAATTATTTATTATTCAAAATGGCTCCTAAACTGATAAAAAAGTGTGTAACAGATTGACTAAGCGTACTGCTAAGGAGGGGAATCCTCGTTTTGAAACAAATCCTAGTCAGTCCGAGTTTATTCGTTAAATACAAGAAACATATAATATTGTTTTTCAAGGTTTTCCTAGAACAACTATTCGAAATAAAGTTTATGACGATGAAGGAAATGAAGACTTGCTGAAATATTGGATTAAAGCGGAGAGAAGAAACTTTGACCTTTCAAAAATAATTCAAGAAGACGACGAAGCATATAGTGAAATATTATCTACTAGAGACACAGGATGAAGAAAAACAAGTGCTATCAATTTCAAGCGAAGAACCAATAAAAGGTATTGAAAAATTTCGCAAATCGTTCAAAAAAAAATATTAAAATAAAAGTATTGAATTTTTTTCATCCATTAAAGTTTGTTTGTATTTAAATATAATATTTTTTAAATCTTAATTTAAAAATACCCCTAAGTACCCTTATCGCCCCCTTAAGTACCCATTCCTTAGGATCGGTAGGGGTAAAAATATCTTTACCCGTACCCTTAAATCCCCTTAACCAAAGTCCTCTTAAGGAAACCCCCCTCCCCCCTCCCTTCACAGATACCGCCTCCATACCCATCTCCTTAGGATCTCAGTATCCTCCCCATAGACAGCCCTTGCTATGGTTCAACAATGGTTGCGACGGGTCTCTTGGTATCACACCTCGCCATGGTCAGGCATACGGCCACGGACATAAGTCGCGCCCCGCCGGCTTGTAATCTTATAATTGACTATTGAAATTTTAAATCAAATCAATCTTAATGTGGCTATGTGACATCATATGAGTGGGATATAAAAAACAGAGAAGGGTAAAAAATGTCCCTGAACTATTGAAAAAGGTCTAAAAATACCTTTCATTCACCTATTGGGCTAAAAATTATCCTCCATCTACCTCTTTGGTTCACTTATACCCTTTGATCATTAGGTCAATGCTTAATTTTAAAATTAATTATTTAAATTCCACGTGGCAACTTCTTATTGGTCGAAATTAAAACATCTAACCTATTAGAAAGACCCATCCATATTTACCCATTTTTCGGACTAACCCGCCCCAACACTAATCTGACCCGAACAAAAAGTCCAAAATAAAAAAAAGATGCCCCGCGTGGCAACATTACCAATTTGTTCTTCCTAACGACGTGGTGCTAGTAAAGAGCTTATATGAGTAAGTTCCCAAGTAGGTGCTTCCGGATATTCTGCATTTCCAAGCATTGAGGAACTGGATCTTAACCTTTTTGGAACACTTGGAGAAAAATATCAATCTTCTTGGAGCTCACTTGATGTAGCGACGAGTTGGTAGTGATATACTTTGTAGATTTTGGAATCATATAACTTTCTATGTCACGGTTTTGGTAGATTTTGGGGCGTTTTTTTTTAGTTGAACTTTTTGTTTGGGTCAGGTTAGTATTTGAAGCGGGTTAATACGAAAAACTGGTAGATATGGGTGGGTCTTTCTAATGTGTTAGATGTTTTAATTTTAACCAATAAGAAGTTGCCACGTGGAATTTAAATAAGTATTGTTTTTAATTCAGCATTGACCTAACGGTCAAAGAGCATAAGTGAACCAAAAAGGTGGATGGAGGTGTATTTTTAAACCCTTTTCAATAGTTCAGGGACATTTTTTTACCCTTTTCTGTATAGAAAAAACATGTTTCACCAACATTTTTAGTTTTTAATTTTTTTCTTTTTAGGGGTCAGAGTTAAACGATCCACAATGATCCGCCTATTAATATAAGTTGCCGTGCCACCAACCAAAAATAAATATTATCTAAGCTTCAATCTATATTTAATATTCTACTTTAAGACAAATTTAAGAGAGTAGTAATAAGCCGCACACGTAGGGTTTGTGCCTCACATTAATGATCGATCTGCCTATTAATTAATTTTACTAATAATTAATATAGTTGCCACTACTCACCTAATTCGTCTTTAAAAAGTAAAGGATATTATAAGATTCCTTTTTGTTCTTCTTATATATCTCAAATCATATTGTATCATTCAACAAATACTAATTTATCTTCTATTTTTTATAAGTTAGGTTGATTTTCTCAATCTAAATTGTGCTAACTTCTTTTTTAATATTTAATAATTGACCGATTATGTTACTCCAAGAGGCAGCGATATCAAAAAATTCAATCCTGACTTCCTTATAATCATTGTATTACCACAGTTCCATAAACATATTTGTTAAGTAATTCTTAAATATCAAATCTTCTTAGATGATAATAACTAAATATCCTAACTCTTTATGAATTGGCATCTTTTATTATTTACTTCTTTTCTGGTGTTGGCAGTCTATGCAAATAATTATTGGGCTGGTTTTAACGGATATGGTAACCCCCCAAAAAAAAGATTTAATCACTTTTTCTTCCCTCAAATATATATTATTCATTTTAACAAGTTGAATTTTCTAAAAATATTTGATTTCTTAGAAAAATAAGAATTTATTATACTTTTTTCTCAAATCTCAGTAGAATGTTAATGAAGTGAAACGATTAAAAGAGAGATAAATGGCGTTCTTAAGAAGAGTACAAAAACCTTAAAAGATGCACGAAGATAGTATGATACATACTATTTGATATATGTCGGGAAAAAATGGCTTTTGGCCTGGTACATCCATAAAGGGGTGAAATTCAAAAATAGCCAGATTTATAAGTGGTAATTGAAAAATAGTCACAGTTTCAAAAGTAATCGAAATTTAGCCATTTTTCATGTAAAGATAAATTTGAACAAAAACACTGTTCAAGATCCGAAAAATATTCCAGCATAATATACTGGAGTTCCAGCATAATATACTGGTCCAGCATAATATGCTAGAAGTTCATACACAAGTATTCCAATCTCCAGTATATTATGCTGGAACTTTCCTTGTGTTGGAGTTCCGCATAATATGCTGAAGTTCATACACATGTGCATCAATCTTCAGTATATTATGCCGGAACTTTTCGTATTGCAGAAAAATAGTGACTATTTTTCAATGACTTTGTAAACACTGACTATTTTTGAATAACCCGTCCGAAAACTGGCTAGCCCGTGCTATTTTCACCGTAAAGGGTGCTAGCGAATTGGGGTCGCTAGTCAGCCTAATCCTAAACCCAAATGCAATTTATATAAACCCCTTTATGGGTGTTGAAAGATTACACTAAAAATATTGGGATAATGGTTAGGGTAAGGGATCATTCTCTGCCTTAAAGGAGGGATAACTTGGCTGTGGAACTAGGGAATTTATCCGGTACGTGAGAATTCCCAACAATCTTAGGGTGTGTTTGGTATAACGGAAAATGTTTTCCGTGGATAATGTTTCCCAAGAAAATATTTTCTTGGAAAATAAGTAGTAATTTTATTCATTTTCCGGTGTTTGGTACGCAAATTAAAAAAAATAACTTCTCAAGAGTATACATAAATAATTTAGATACAATAAACATGAAGCCATAAACTTTCGAACCAACAACCTTCCGAACCCACAAATTTTATAAACTTCTGAACTGCTAAACTTTCGAAACCGCAAACTTTTGAACCCGTGAACTTTATAATTTCTAAGCCCGTAAACTTCCAAACACATAAACCTCCGAACTTATAACTTTGGAACTTGTAAAATTTCGAACCTGTAAACTGAAAGATGAAAAAACTAAAACTGAAAATATATAAAAAAAAGAATACTTTTTCCGGAGGGTGGGGGGGTGGGCAGTGCAGAAAAAGAAAAAACAGAAATTTAAAATTTAAAAAAAAATTGGGGTGGGGGTGGGGGTGAGGGTGGGTGGGGTGTATTCGGATGCACGTGCTTTGTTAAAATTCCATCTCCTACACAAGACAAACTGAGCTTTAAGCACGGTGGGTGGTGACGGAAAAAAACTGAAATTTAAAAATAAAAAACTTTTTTGGAGAAGGGGGTGGGGTGGGGTTGGGTTGGGTTGGTTTGGTGGGTGTGGGGGTGTAGGGGTGTGGGGTGGGTTGGTGAGGGTGTCAAATATGGTGGAAAAGGTTGAGAAGGAATTTTGGAAAATGTTTTCCCCTTGATAAGGAAAACATTTTCCAAAATAAGTTCATAAGGAAAACATTTAAACCAATCAAAAATAAAAAAAATTAAAAAATATTTTCCGCTTCGTACAAAACACACCCTTAATCCAAGTTGTGTTGCTGCAGACGATTCGCTTCCATGAACGAGAAACAACGTAAGTCTCCTAAACTAGCATTTACACGTACGATTAACAACAATATAAAACACTTAAAAAAAAAGGAAAAGGAAAGGAAATGGACTCAACTTAAATTACCTAAATTGCAGAAGTAACCACTTCAACCAAAGGAGAAGTCAGTGGAGAATTTCTACAAATAGGGCAAGTTGTATGAACCCTTAGCCAAGGGTCAATACACTTGACATGAAAAATATGGCCACAATGAGGCAATATCATAAGTAAATCACTATCTTTATAATCAGCCAAACAAATTGAACATCCAGAGACATCAAACTCTCCTTTATGAACTTTAGCCTCAGAATACAATAACTTTGGATAATTTCTCAAAATTTCTTCATTTAAACCATTATCAACTGTAATTGTGGTCATAGAGCTGCCATGAGAGGAAGATTGATTATAATTAGGCACGTTAGAATTGTTGCGCGATCGCGTTCTGATGCATAAATATGAAGCATATGCTATGACTACAAGTAATATTAGGATTCCAAGAAAAAATCCAAGGCCATAGCCATAATTCTTACCAAAGGTTTCTTCACTTAACTCTTCATCTGAACCTTCACTACTATTTTCCACAATTGTGTTGTTCATGTTGGAGAAAAAAATGGAGGTTTTAGTTTGGAATTTTTAGGCTAAGGAAGAAAAAATTTAAGAGATGGAAAGAAAAGGGAGATATATATATTTATTTGAGTTAGTTTTATATATAGTAATGAGAGCTGACATGATGGCATGAAGGACTCAAGCAACTTAAAAAAGGGTACCAACAAGGATTGTGGTAGAGTAGTGGTTAGTGATTAGTCATTTATCCTTAACCAGACGTCTCGGGTTCTAGCTTAACCAACAAGGATTGTAGTGGAGTAGTGGTTACTCATTTATCTTTAACCAGACGTCTCGGGTTCGAGCTTTATGTATGGAGTTTCTTTGTTAAATAGAGTTTTACCCAATGTGAGACTTTTTCATGTGAATCCGAATTTAGTAGGGCCCAAATACAAATACCGAACACCGAGTGGAAAACAAAAACACTTAAAAAAGGGGTTGATCAGGAAAAGGTCTTTTTTTTTTTTAATCAAATGTCACCCAAGGGACAATCCAGAAAAGGTGTTATTTAGGAGCGTTTGGTACGAAAGGAAAGTATTTTTACATTTTAAAAAAAAAGAGGAAATGACTCCTTTGACTTTAGGGCAGAAGTTATTTTTCTTGACAATTATCTCTAAATCTTAATTTCAGATCATTTCTTTAACCAATACCTAGACCTTATATAAATATTTAATACCCAAAAGTTTCATCAAAAGCTATCCGATTTGTTAATATTAGCAATCTTTAGTTAAATGTTCAGAAAATAAATCATTTCGTGAAACATTTTCTGGAAAATGACCTCCGCTTTACCAAAGACATCCTTAGTTTCATATCTACATAATCATATCATTTATAAGTTAACCTCAAGTAAATAAACATTAATCAGTAACATGATAAAAATAATACATACTAGATTACTAGTAAGTAATAAGATATAATATATAGGTTAAGTTACAACATCATGGTATATAATAATAAACATAAACTTTTTATATATTTGTGGGGAGTGTGTGTG
>NW_017675735.1:42687-44769 GCF_001879085.1 Nicotiana attenuata
GGCAAGTTGAGTTCATTACCAAATGTATCTTCCAAAGGTTTCAACTTGGCTTGTTAGACTCTTACAATCTACTATTATTAAATGTCAACTGATTTGTGTCATAGTCTGAATCTAGAATTAAACTCATTCTTTATCAAAGTTTGACTTTAATAACTGACTGGTGGAGTCGACAAATTTATATGAGGAAATGATAATAGGTGAATTTAATTATAATCACGTCTTAAATAACCACTTTCTTGTATAGTTTTGATGATAAAAGTGATAACAAAATGCTCTTATTAGTGCTTTTCATAATTTGCAGGTGATATATGACCAGGGAAAGCTAGGGAGTACTTTTGGAGTCAAAAATGAAGAAAAAGAGGCCAATTGTGAAATTTCCCAAGTAAACCATGCAAAACAGGCCTGAAGATTCAGAGAACTGGGTTGACCGCGGTTCCACCGCGACCGCGGTATAACCGCGGTGGAAGATAGCTGCGGATAAAATGAGAATCAGAGAAGGCATTTGGCCGCGTTTGACCGCGACCGCGGCAGAACCGCGGCGGAAGCAGAAAACTTGAGGGACTAAAGTGTAAAACACGGGATTTTTAGACCTAAACCCTATTTTAAATACAAGACTTCGCCCAAGAGAGGCATGTATTGAATTTTAGAGTATCTTGGCAAGGAAAACAATTGTGAGAGATCACCCAAAACATCTTTCTTCTTTTCTTTGATTTTGATTGCTAGTTATGACGAATTCTATCTTAGTTTGTTTTCCCATAGCCATGAGTAGCTAAATCCTTTGTCTAAGGCTTTGATGGAACCTATTGGGGGATGAACATCTTGTTTATGTGAATACAAATTGCTAGTTTCAATCTCTATTTGTTCAACTTTGTGCTTGTTGTAGTTAATTGACAGAATCCTCAATTAGCTGTGCCTATTTAGTGTGCATAACTTGGAAAAGAGTGCATATTTAGGTTATTGTTGAACAACACCACTCCCAAAGTATAAGAGGAATCTATAATTGCGGGTTTAAAGGCGGGATTAGGGATAACGAAGCCTTGGGTGTAATCTAAAGTGAATTGTGCGAAATAAAGTAAGCTAGTGTATCTCGGGAGAGTGTAATTAGTATATTACTGTGATTACTCGGGAGAGATTGACGGTAAGATGAACGTTCATGATTGATAGAGATTTGTTGGTAAATTTGTACGAGCATAAATAGAAAGGATTCTTTTAATAGGGGAAATCATTGCCTTAGCTTCTTCTCATCATTGTTTACAACCTTAGTATTTTAGTTTACAGTTGTTTAATTTACTTGCAATCGTAGTTAGTAAAGCGACCTTCCACTGTGATTCAAACATCTGGGAAACTGGTTCTGAAGAGTTTAGTGGGTCTAAAGATAGTGATTTGATAGGTTAACTCTCTGTGGATTTGACCCTGGGCGTAATACTCGGGTTATGTTTGCAACGTCCGCAGAGTCCTTTTTAGAGGGTATAGTTGGGCGTGATCAAATTTTGGCGCCGTTGCCGGGGAGTTAACGGAATTATCAATTACCATTGATAGAAATACAAAAATTCTTAGTGTGGTCAGTTTTCTCTCTACACAATTTTTCATTAAAATTTTGACGGTTGTTGATCTGGGTGCACAGGTGTATGCCTAGAAATTCTACGAGGACTGGAGAACTACTTGAAGGACTCTCAGATCCCGAGAAAACATTCCGGACATTGAATCGTGCCAACAAAAGACTTCAACAATCCCAACAAACACACAAATTCGAAATTGACATGGGAGACGTAAACGATCCCAACGGAAACGTCAGGAATGAGCAAGTTGGCTTAAATGCCAGAGAAGTGGCACCTCCTGTGCCTGAGGGTGCACTATATGACTAGGCACAACCCACAGCTGACAATCTGGCCACTGCCATTGTTGTGCCCGCAATACAAGCTGAATCGTTCTAGATCACAAATAACATGCTACACTTGTTGCAAAACAAGGGACTTTTTTCTGGGACACAAACAGAAGATCCTCAGCAGCACTATAAGAACTTTCTATCTATATGCAAAACTCAAAGGCAACCCAACGTGACTCCGGAAGCAATCAGGCTAT
>NW_017675735.1:57367-60895 GCF_001879085.1 Nicotiana attenuata
GTCGTCTACCTGCAGTCCAGGTCGGGTTCGATGGCCCCGACTTGCCCCGGACCGGACCCAACCCGGTCGGCTCAAGCAAAAAGGGTATCACCCAATACAGATAGTCCCTTCGTTTATTAGAGAGTAATGATAATAAACGATATGATCGGTGACGTGATGCCCGTGACGTATGGCCATACGCCAGCTGAAAAAGCCATCGAGTGCTCTGACCACGTCTGCTGCAGGCATTTAATGCTTCTCTTAATTATCTGTCGCTTCGTGTCCGTAACTTCGCGATTCGTGCCGCCGCCTCATGGGAAAAGTATAAACGACCCTTCCAGGTTCAACATTTCTTATCTTTCTCAAATTTTGCGTTGGTTGTATTTTCTTTTCATCTCTTCGTAAAGCTTCAAGAAATGGCAAAAACTTCACAAAGTGTTCCTTCTAGACCAAGCTCGTCTGCGAGCCCCACTAGATCTGATGAACCTGCGCCAGAACCCCCATTGAAAGCTTTTACACCGACTGGTTGCTCGGTATCTGCCGACTTCCAGGTTGAGAACCCATCATCGGTCCCGGGCCGCGGCGAACCGGCATCGGAGTATATCAGCCTAATCACTCCCGGTTGCCTAGACCGGGTGAGGGCTGAATGTAGATGGGAAGGGAAAGACCTGGTCGCCCCTTCCCGTGACGAGTCGATTATGACTCACGTTGAAGGATATCTTAGTGTATATACATATCCCTTCACCTTAGGCCCCTTAGAACCCATCATAGTGGAGTTCTGCCGGCGGTACGAGGTGACCTTAGGTCAGATCCACCCCTCGATGTGGCGGATCGTATATCTCTTTCGGTTTTTTGTTAAGAGAGTCGAGGGCGATTTCCCCTTTACCCTCGACCATCTTCTTCGACTATACAGCCCCCGAATATTTCGAGGGGGATTAATAAAACTGGCCCGCCGGGCTAGCAAACCCCCATTCTCCAGCATCGATGAAGACAAAGATCGAGGCTGGATGAGCAGGTTTGTCCGGATCAGGACGTCCGACCTGATTCCGGCCGATTGCATGCCATTTCCGGAGAGGTGGAACCTCAAACGTAAGTATTTTCTCACTGTTCATCTTTTAGAGTGTGTTTTCCTCAACTTCTTCCTGAAACCCCCTTTTCTTGCGCAGCGGTGACCCAAACTCCAGCTGCCGTCAAGGATCTGGCCGGCTGGGTAAACAAGATAGTGGCCCAGCGGCCATATTCGGAGCGAAACTGGAAGGAAATCTCCAAAGGTCGGTGGGAGGCGAAAAACCATGGTAAGCCTTCTTTTTGACCGGTAGCGCATTTTTTCCTGTATATCGGGAATGCATCATAACCCTCGTGTTTTGCAGGCTTGCCCAAGGACGCGGAGATGAGGTCTTCAATACTATGCCCCCTTCCGGTTCCGGGAGAAAATAAAAGGCCCGGGGAGTCCGGTACGGACGAGCCTCAAAGGAAGACTAAGCGGACAAAAAGGGCCGCCCGCAAACCAAAAAGCCAAATCGTCTTGTCTTCCGAGGAGAGGAAGAGGATGACAAAGAGGATGACGATGAGGAGCAGCCGGAGCTCGTCCGCCACCGGTCCATTCGACCGGACCCTGAGCCGGTGGTCCATCCAGTTGAGGCTCCTCCCGAGGACGTGAGGGTTGAGGATGCTAGTGAACCCTCGGCCCCTGCGCGGGCATCCCCGGGTACCGATCACCCGGTTACGTCCCCCCCATCTTCCTCGACTTGGGGGCAGCTGCCGGACGACATCCCGATGATGGGAGGTAGCTTCGAGACCTTTTTTGATGGGGTACCCTCCGCCAACACTTTCGGGCTCGAAATCCCCCGGAAAGACCTTCAGGCCGAATCAAGTGGGACTTCGGCCGTCAACAAGCTTGTTGATAGGTTTCCAGCTCCGAGCCTGGACCCGGACTGTAACAGGATAGTAACTTTTGCTATCCCCAAAGACGTCCGGGCTCTGGGGCCCCCGGTCGGGGTTGCAAGCTATCTTCATCACCTGATGACGGAGGAAGACCGGGCTGCGACCGAGGCTGT
Organism: Nicotiana attenuata; assembly: GCF_001879085.1. Classification (NCBI taxonomy): domain Eukaryota; kingdom Viridiplantae; phylum Streptophyta; class Magnoliopsida; order Solanales; family Solanaceae; genus Nicotiana; species Nicotiana attenuata. The sequence continues at coordinate 59,404 of NW_017675735.1, forward strand.
AGATTGGACATGCCTTTTCAACGAAGCCCAGCAGGCGCAGCTCAAGGTATTTGCTTCTTCCTTTATTTCTAATATTTTTGCCTTGTGACTCAGTACTGACTCTTTAGACTTTTTCTTTGCAGGCATCGGTGCTATATCACTCGATGTTCCTCCGAATCAAGGACAAAATGGAGGCGGAGCGAGAGGGGCGCCGGGTCCTTGAAGAGAAGCTGCTAGAAAGCCGGACCGGATTGGACCTTTTGAATAAAGAGCACGCGTCCTGTGCTATCCGGCTGGAGGAAGCAAAGAAAGAGCTTGGTTGTAAGCTAAGGGGGGTGCAAGCCAAGCTTAATCGGGTTAAGGCCGAGCTTGACGAGAGCAGAGCCGAACTTGATGAGAACAAAGCTGAACTGGAAGCCCGGGTGCAACAGTTGGAGTCGGAGAAGACTTCCCTTCGGGAAGAGGTTGCGGACTTGACGTTGGCCAATGAGGCTCGAGTCCTTGAAATTGAGCTATGGACCAATCGATTTCGGGAAGCTGAGGCTAAAGTTTCCCAAGCCGAGGAGACTGCCAACGATATGGTGGCCCAATATAGGGCCGATGCTGATGCGGCCAACCAGCAGTCAAGAATGTTAGCCGAATATGCGAAGTGTCAGGCCCGGCTTGAAGTTCTTACCGAACTCCAACGTCGCGGTTTCGATCTTGCATCGGACGTCGCCAAAGCCGCCGAAGCTGAGGACGCTTCGAGAAGGGCGACGTTCCCCGAAGAATTCGAGGATGGCTCTGATTGACTCCGGGAATAGGCTAGGCTTTGTTTTGTTTTCCCCTCTTATGTAATTGCTCCGGTAGCGAGCTTTTTTATGCAACACTGCCCTTTGCCATCTATTGCTCCTTTTTCAATCTTGTTATTACTTTGCCTTTTATCTTTTTGGAACGATGGTAGTCCTTTATGTTTTTCGAAATAGTCTCCGAGTGAATGTATTCGAACTCAGGTGAACTTCGACTTTTGGGTTTTCTCAAGGCAGTCCCCGAGCGAGTTGATTCGAGCTCGGGTGAAGTCTAACCCTTAGGTTTCTTCGAAGCAGTCCCCGAGTGAGTGGGTTCGAACTCGGGCACAATTTGACCTTCAGGTTTTGTATCGATTTTACGCCTTTTTCTTAAGGTCTTACAAATTCGAGTATACTTCGCCATTTAGTGAAGTCGATGATGAGGCCGGTATTACCTCTTTTGAGATTTTATGAATTTGGACCCGCCTTCTCGAGGACTTATGGTTAAAATAATGCCTTATCGAGGCCTTACGAATTTCGAACTCACCTCTGAGGTCTTACAGTTTTATGTGTCGCCTTATTAAGGTCTTATGAGCTTGGACTTGCCTTCTTGAGGTCTTATAGTTTAAGTGTTGCCTCATTGAGGTTTTATGAGCCTAAAGCAGGTCTTATGTGATCGAATATGAGATCGAATATGCCTCGAGGAGGTCTTATGTTCGAATGTGCCTCGAGGAGGTCTTATGTTC
>NW_017675736.1:0-36622 GCF_001879085.1 Nicotiana attenuata
CATTAATCAAGTTCTATAAACATATCATTCACGATTTCCATTTCATTTTCCATTAGCAACTTCATTCGCCATAGTAAAGGTATTACAAGTTTTATACATCATTGCCAAACATCAATACTTCTATTTTAAATTCCCATGCCCGACACTACCCACAACCTGTCTACGGAGCCTCTAAATACAATTGAAGAATAATATGGAAATGCCGGCAACAAGGCTCCGGCTATACCTTACACAAATACCAATATAAACTCCGGAGGAAAGGCGGCATGAGCCACGTAGGGCCCCGAGAGGAAAGGGGATCACCAATACAGCTGATGGGAAGTGGAGGAGGTGCTACTGTCGGTGGACTGGAGTACCTGCTATAGAACCACCTACAATCATAACACGAATGTAGCGCCCCCGACAAAAGGGACATCAGTACATTTGAATTGTACTGGTATGTATAAACAAACTTCACCCCAAGTAAAATCAAATAACACACACAAGTAATAGACATCAATAGAATCAACGATCAAATGCACGTGAAAGAAACAATCAAAGCCAAACAAGTTTTACAATCTCTCCTTCATAACAAGCATGTAATTGTAATGGAAATAACAATCAAATCCACAAAGAAAGAGCAATTCAACAAGTTTACAATCTCTCCTGTTTCCCCTTCCACATTTCCACATCAATAATTTCACAATTTGTTCATAGTTCATTTCAATAGCGATTTCGATTGCTTGGCCACCCTTATTACCTCGGCCACCCTTATCACCACAACCCACACCTTATTTCTTCGTGTTGCGGCGCGCAACCCGATCCCACCGAACAATCACAATTCACAAACAACACAACAACAACAACAATTCACAAAGAATAACGACAACAATCCTCAAGAAACAACAACAATGACCCTCAAGGAACAACAACAACAAAAATTTACAAAGAATAACAACAACAATCCTCAAGAACAACCACAACAATTCACAAGAATTTCCGTAGCCATAAATACCACTTCATCATATTCAACAACTCATATGCAATTTACGTCACCACAATAATTACCCACAACAAGCCAAATATGTTATTACCACAATTGTTCCAAGTGCATCATTTACGATTTCCTTCCATCATTTGTTTCTCAGTTCTTACCACATAACACTTTCACAATCACACACCCACATTTGGTTTGTTTCCATTTACTTGCACCATCATATCGTAAGACATAACCAACAACATTCAAGGCACATAAATCACAAGAATTCACAAATAGTTCACATAAGTAAACACATACTTCCATGTCGACATCCTCAAGCTTTTACAAACTTTGCACATAACAAGATAGGCACATCAAATCACTTCTCACAATCACATATAACTTGGTGGTATGGAAATCAACTAAGGCAATCAATTAACATATTCTCATACAAGGTACACATACCGTATGCTCGTCACAACAAGGGGGATCCTACAAGAGTTAAAGTTAGCCATACATACCTCTTTTAAGCTTTCCTTAAGTTACTACAACGTTCCGGAAATTCTAGCAATTCAAATCTAGTTTGAAACATAACAAAATTGAACACAAATTAGAAAGGTATTCATGGTTTCAGCTCATTTGAGCATTTTATCAAATACTAGTTGAGCATCTTAATCTCAAATCTCTTTTTCAAGATTTTCCTTCATTCCCCAACCAAATCTTTACTTATTTAAGTTAAACAATCTACCCATAAACCTAGGTTGAACATGCATGTATACACAATATTAATACACCCAAGAATCATACCTTAATAACCCATCTTATACTCCAAACTCGAAGTTAAAACCTAGGGTATAGAATCTTACCTCTTAGATGAAGAACTTGTGATTGGGATCTTTGATTCTTGAAGAATGATGCAAGTTTGGATGATTTAAATGTTGGGTTCCTCCTTCTCTCTCTAAAATGCTCTCACCTCTCTCTAAAATCAGTAGAAAATGACCCCAAAATGAACTCTAAAGCCTATATATTAAAATGGGGTCGGGTTATAAAAATTAGAAAATTAACCCTCGGATGTCAAGTCTGCTAAAGCAGAATCCACCGCAGACTGGGTATGCGGGCCGCAGATTCGTCGCAGAACTCGTTGCCTAAAACTGGGCTGTTCTGTCTCAATCTGCGACCATTCTGCGATCGCAGAATGGTTATGCGGTCCGCAGAGTTAAATCTGCGATCGCAGATTTCACACAGAATCGCATTTTTCCAGCTTTTGATAATTTGATCATAACTTTGTGTAGGAAGGTCCAAATGACGAACGGTTTGAAGCGTCAGAAACTAGACTCGAAGATCTTTCATTTAATAGGTTATCAATCGCCTAGAACCTTACAGATATTTAGATATGCTCGTTCAAAGTAGGGACTAGTGCAAGATCGTTGGGAATTTTAGCCTATTATGGACTTTTCCAATTTTTCTTAGACTTAGGCCTTTCCTTGGATCCCAAATTACTTACCGTAAGACTTATACACATATTTACCAAATCCAATGGATGTACACCATGTTAATAGCACATAAAAATATTATAATAAGCCTATGTGACACCACGAAATCTTAAATTACTTAGCGAAAATTTTCGGGGCCTTACATTCTCCCCCCCTTAGGATCATTCGTCCTCGAATGAGGAGTAGATCCCGACTTAAACGCTTAATATAATAAATCTCTTTTCTCACCTACCTCAAGACCCTAAATTTTGACTAACTCCTAAATTTTTCAGAAAATTCGGCAGAGTCTCCTTTGTAACTAGGCCTATCCGCCTGCCAGAGAATCACCAAAATTATCTTAAAAACACATCCACAACTAGACAGAGCACCACAGTGAATATATCGACCATACTAATCTTAGTATTACAAGCACTACATTATCATAGGGATACCAGAACATGGACTACACAGTTTTAGAGAAAAACACCTATATGATACCTTTCAAGTCATTACTAATTGTTATTCAATCAAGCAAGAAATATTTTCCTTCCATGACACTTTCAGCCTTCCTAATGACCTTCTCAACTTACCATCTCTATCATGACACATTCTCGGAAATAATATCAACTCCCAAACATACATAACAAGGATGACAGACAGACACCTCACGTGAGTTAACTATCCATTGGCTTTACCTTTAATAATTTCCACTGTACAAATTACATTCCACCGGATATTGCAATTCATGGTAACAACAACAACCCACAATTCCATCACATGGCCTCATACCATCAAGAATGTCATTTCATAGTAACCAAACAATCATGTGTTCATAATAGTCCTTACTAGCCATTAATGTAATCACAAAGGTGTTCATCAACAAGAATATAATTTCATTTCAATCAACAATCCATATGAAGTCAAGTCACGATGATTCTTGCCAGTAGTGCATCATATAAGATATTACCATGATCATATAGTTCAATCAAATCAATTCATACCCCTCGTTTATCACTACCTTCTTAGACATAAACATATGGAAACACAAAGTACATGAGGAACAGTTACGGGGAACATCATACTCCTAGTGCAACCTAATGTGTAATACACTTATGTTACCTTTATTATCAACTCACATAACATTTTCAGGGGTAAATATGGAGAATAACATGCTCATCCTTAAAACTCTAAATCTTTAGGCGAACACTCGCACTAAACCCTTGATGACCTTCAATAATTACTCTAAGGTGTGCTTTCATAAACTGACCATGAAATTACCTATCCAATATATATGTGATCACACTGTGAAGCTTCATCTTTGACTTGTCTGAACTTACAATACCCAATGGATCTAATACAGTGAGGAAGAACAAAGTTCAAGATCAGGCTGGAGTTATTCAGGAATCCATTAATGTGCTGAGCAGATCATTTCATGAGGCTATATGCTAAGAGACACAGAAGGTTACTACTAACAATACTGATGTGGTTAATTATTGTAAGGAAATCAATTATTAGACAAATAAGTCATAGGGGTAACTCGTACATTGGCAATAGGAACCATTAAGGAGAAATACTCAAGTACGTGAACCACTCGTTTTCTAGAGTGTAGGGAAAATCCGTTGATCAAGAATAAGAATACTTTGGCACCTTGAATGTGATACGGGTTTCAAAATACATGCAGTTGAATTACACTCTTAACACTACTTGACACACGGAATCTATGCCACAAGCCCGTGAGGACGAAAAGAAGTTGAACGCTGATGAGATTATCATATTTCAGACAGCTTAACCCTCCCTGATAATTGATCATATACGAGGGAACTAAAGATACGACCAAAATTGTCTTTCAAATCGATATGCTCATTATATGTGCAAAAATTGAAAGTCATCTAATCTCAACCTTTCACGAGTGAAACCCCATAGCTAGAACATCTTGACATTGGGACGAAATCATGAATTGGTTAGATGGTTCTAATAGTTAACACGATGCTCCGGGGAGAAGGCAAATAACACCCCTGTCCAGCCGAGGAGGTGAGATACCAAGGGTAGCAAAACTCCCCGTACATGACAACGACATAGTCAATGATTCTAGAAGTTGAGGGTGTAAAGACAATCAAACTCAATGAGACAGTGCACAATAATCATAGAAGGTTTGCAGATGTTCATGATGAGCTCTCCATAGGTTTTGACTTGAAAAAGGAAGTGTCACAATGACACATAGAAGGTCATGTTCTTTCATGGTTGTCTCACAAGTGTTGGGAACTAGCACAATGAATTCACTAAATAAGGAATACAATTAACATATCGTGGAGATATAAAGACAAAATAATCATTTGTTATAAGCTGGACACACTTCTACTATATTAACTCCCCACTGCAATATATGACCATGCCACGAGCAACCACAATACTAGGACAGAGTGAGCTACTTACTACGAGATGTCCCAAGTGGACACGAAAACCATGGCGACATAAGATATCTGTGATGGGGATGTGAGGATTTCAATTTTTTTTAGAGAGACTTTATGCACACGGTGACCATTTCGATTGATATGCACTCATATGATAGGCACTGAGATATGCATGTATGTTACTAGACAGTGAGAAGGTTTCATGATGATACTCGCAAGAGAGTAGAGTGACTGTTCAAACCATAGAATCCATATACAGCAGTGAGAGAAAAAAAAAGGAGTGAATCGAGAAAGTAAGAGAACTGTGATAGAGAGACTTTGTGAATAATACGTCTAACTCAAAGAGCATGTGCATGAAATGTTTTGTAATTTAGATTCTTTCTAAGAACATATCTATGCAAAGACAAGGAAATCATAAGGGTTTAACAAAAGCTTTAAACAATCACCACATTACCAAATAAAAAGGGATCACATAGCTTTCACATAATTTTCATACCTCTAGGCTACATTTCATGGCCCTTCCATAGGGCTCACATATCAAATTATACACCTATGCGTTTCATACAATAACAAGGAAATCACAAGTACAAATCAAACACTTTAAATGATCACCACATTATCAAATAAAAGAATCATGCCAATTTCACGTATATTAGTCCATCGGCACTTGGGGCCATAATTATCACATCATACTTGGCACTAGGCCGCATTTCATAACACAATCTCTTATTTCCCGCATTTCACATCACTTCCGCATATTTCACATCAATATCATAATCTGTTTCATATTCCCTTATGTCATAAGCATCACCAGGTACAATTACAATTCGATTTCTCGACACATATGCCATACTCTATTTCTCAAAGTCATTTGACTTATTTCAACATCTCTATACACAGAGGATTTCACATAGTTTGACATAATATATGCATCTCCAATTTCAATTTAAAGTCTTAGCATTTCAATACATGATTCATATTCCTTGTTAAGTTGTCAATAATAGCACATTGATCATATTGGAATGCATCTTTCACAACATCCGGTCACAACACCAATTCATGTAAAGTATCAACAACAGCAAGAATCCAACATTCAGTTTTACCATATTTACACAGTCACTTACTTCACTTCCAAATAGCTTCATACATTACCAAGAACCAGACACAATCAATCAAATACCTTTGGTGCACGTAAGGACATTTTGGAGGAATTAACCATAATGAGTTTTCTTTTCTCACACAATTTGGCATCAAATCTCAATTTAAACTTGACCTGAAGTCTAGCACTTTAGCACATAGTTCACATTCTTCATATATCCTCATTTAATAAGAATAACATATTAAACACATGAAGAAGTACCTACCACATACATTTTTACAATAATAATTCGCTTAACATAATAAAACGAGTACTGCATCACTTATATTTTGAACTTATAACAATTACGCGGGCACCATGGACGCTCAATTTCTAAAAGACGGGGTTTTAGCCCTACATACTGATGATATACTACATGATCTGGTGGTGCAGTGACATTAGTAGGAACAAGAGTATTCCCCTTAACAACAAGTTCTACCAATCCCTCCATGGCTCAACACATTCTTCTAACAAGTCCTTGGGTAATCCACTTGGACTCAATGGTGGGATCAATCCCTCCTTACATGCTTCAAATTCGCGGAGTATGGTATCAAAAGTACCAATCTTGAGAATAAGACACAGAGAGGAAATCAGCTCCCTAACTTGAGCACTATTGCACGATTTGAGTATCAAAGAAGGGTGAAATTCCTAAATGTCTGAATAGCCTCCAACTTATAGATGTGGTCGACACACACCGATAAGAAGGACTCTACTAGACACGGCTCCGAGACATCCTAGGACACTTTAAAACCTTAAGCTCTGATACCAAGTTTGTCACGCCCCAAATTCGAGGGACATGACCGGCGCTCAACCGGGTATCCCCAGTCAAGTGGACCTGGGTGCCTTTTCTATCCCACGTGTTACCCCGCATTTTCATTACCTATTAACCAAGTGAATAAATTGGAGCTGGACTCCATTAATCAAGTTCTATAAACATATCATTCACGATTTCCATTTCATTTTCCATTAGCAACTTCATTCGCCATAGTAAAGGTATTACAAGTTTTATACATCATTGCCAAACATCAATACTTCTATTTTAAATTCCCATGACCGACACTACCCACAACCTGTTTACGAAGCCTCTAAATACAATTGAAGAATAATATGGAAATGCCGGCAACAAGGCTTCGGCTATACCTTACACAAATACCAATATAAACTCCGGAGGAAAGGCGGCATGAGCCACGTAGGGCCCCGAGAGGAAAGGGGCTCACCAATACAGCTGATGGGAAGTGGAGGAGGTGCTACTGTCGGTGGACTGGAGTGCCTGCTATAGAACCACCTACAATCATAACACGAATGTAGCGCCCCCGGCAAAAGGGACGTCAGTACATTTGAATTGTACTGGTATGTATAAACAAACTTCACCCCAAGTAAAATCAAATAACACACACAAGTAACAGACATCAATAGAATCAACGATCAAATGCACGTGAAAGAAACAATCAAAGCCAAACAAGTTTTACAATCTCTCCTTCATAAACAAGCATGTAATTGTAATGGAAATAACAATCAAATCCACAAAGAAAGAGCAATTCAACAAGTTTACAATCTCTCCTGTTTCCCCTTCCACATTTCCACATCAATAATTTCACAATTTGTTCATAGTTCATTTCAATAGCGATTTCGATCGCTTTCCAACCTTATTACCTCGGCCACCCTTATTACCTCGGCCACCCTTATCACCACAACCCACACCTTATTTCTTCGTGTTGCGGCGCGCAACCCGATCCCACCGAACAATCACAATTCACAAACAACACAACAACAACAACAATTCACAAAGAATAACGACAACAATCCTCAAGAAACAACAACAATGACCCTCAAGGAACAACAACAACAATTTACAAAGAATAACAACAACAATCCTCAAGAACAACCACAACAATTCACAAGAATTTCCGTAGCCATAAATACCACTTCATCATATTCAACAACTCATATGCAATTTAAGTCACCACAATAATTACCCACAACAAGCTAAATATGTTATTACCACAGTTGTTCCAAGTGCATCATTTACGATTTTCCTTCCATCATTTGTTTCTCAGTTCTTACCACATAACACTTTCACAATCACACACCCACATTTGGTTTGTTTCCATTTACTTGCACCATCATATCGTAAGACTTAACCAACAACATTCAAGGCACATAAATCACAAGAATTCACAAATAGTTCACATAAGTAAACACATACTTCCATGTCGACATCCTCAAGCTTTTACAAACTTTGCACATAACAAGATAGGCACATCAAATCACTTCTCACAATCACATATAACTTGGTGGTATGGAAATCAACTAAGGCAATCAATTCACATATTCTCATACAAGGTACACATACCGTATGCTTGTCACAACAAGGGGGATCCTACAAGAGTTAAAGTTAGCCATACATACCTCGTTTAAGCTTTCCTTAAGTTACTACAACGTTCTGGAAATTCTAGCAATTCCAATCTAGTTTGAAACATAACAAAATTGAACACAAATTAGAAAGGTATTCATGGTTTCAGCTCATTGAGCATTTTATCAAATACTAGTTGAGCATCTTAATCTCAAATCTCTTTTTCAAGGTTTTCCTTCATTCCCCAACCAAATCTTTACTTATTTATGTTAAACAATCTTCCCATAAACCTAAGTTGAACATGCATGTATACACAATATTAATACACCCAAGAATCATACCTTAATAACCCATCTTATACTCCAAACTCAAAGTTAAAACCTAGGGTATAAAATCTTACCTCTTAGATGAAGAACTTGTGATTGAGATCTTTGATTCTTGAAGATTGATGCAAGTTTGGATGATTTAAATGTTGGGTTCCTCCTTCTCTCTCTAAAATGCTCTCACCTCTCTCTAAAATCAGTAGAAAATGACTCCAAAATGAACTCTAAAGCCTATATATTAAAATGGGGTCGGGTTATAAAAATTAGAAAATTAACCCTCCGATGTCAAGTCTGCTATAGCAGAATCCACCGCAGAATGGGTATGCGGGCCGCAGATTCGTCACAGAACTCGTTGCCCAAAACTGGGCTGTTCTGTCTCAATCTGCGACCATTCTGCGATCGCAGAATGGTTATGCGGTCCGCAGAGTTAAATCTGCGATCGCAGATTTCACACAGAATCGCCTTTTTCTAGCTTTTGGTAATTTGATCATAACTTTGTGTAGGAAGGTCCAAATGACGAACGGTTTGAAGCGTTGGAAACTAGACTCGAAGACCTTTCATTTGATAGGTTATCCATCACCTAAAACCTTATAGATATTTAGATATTCTCGTTCAAAGTAGGGACTAGTGGAAGATCGTTGGGAATTTTAGCCTATTATGGACTTTTCCAATTTTTCTTAGACTTAGGCCTTTCCTGGATCCCAAATTACTTAACGTAAGACTTATACACATATTTACCAAATCCAATGGATGTACACCATGTTAATAGCACATAAAAATATTATAATAAGCCTATGTGACACCACAAAATCTTAAATTACTCAGCGAAAATTTTCGGGGCCTTACAATTCTAGAACCCACCAAGATTTTTTTTTCTTCATTGTTGACATGATCTTTCACAACCAACCCGCCAAATTCCTTGAAATCATACTGTAAAACCCTTTATGAGTACTCTGAATTATTAACCACATTCACATGAGCGACCTCCTTAACGTATAGCCAGTAGAATTCTTCGCCGAAGCTTCGCCAACCACACGACCGCTGATTTGCTCACTGGAGATAACCCACCTGTGGAAATTACACGCTTACATCTCCCAACGACGCTGCACGGGGTACAATCACTACGACATCTATAACCCAACTTGAGCTCGTGCATTCGCCAACTGCACTAGTCCGTTCTCTTCTTATGGACATCAACTAAATACACGACAATATCTTCCAATTCAAGGTTATGTTGCATCCTTCCTCATCTCAAGCAACTCATTTCCGTTGCATCCAATCTCCCGCCATATAATAGCCGATATTTCAAGTTAAGCCCGTGGACCCAATCACCGTCCACCAGAGTTCCCACAACATTCTGAACTCCCTCAATGAGTGTAGTTATCCTACCACTGAACCCACATGCTACTCCGCCACTCTCCCACTTTGGCCAAACCCATTTCTTTAAGCAACTAGTCGACTTTCGCTTCTTACACCCGGCCTTCTAGAAATTTAACCACCGCCTGACACTTCCCACATGTCCTTCCTCATCCTTTGCTGCTTAGTTGATGCCTTAAATCAAAATCTATCTCTGTAGCACTTGCACCAATAGATCGCTACTACTTAAACCTTTCCGAAGATCATCTTTCCCGAGCCGTCGACATTCGAAACACTGATTCAATCCTGAACTACCGAACCCCGTGATCTCTGACATCGACTCTTTCAATACTATCTCATTATATCCTGCCCCAAAGGCGAATTGTAGAAGATTATAACACCGGCGAACTTAACACATTCAATCGAGGACGACGACACCACGTCGTAGATAAAAATTCCACCACACTTGAAATCACCAAGTCTCGTTTCCCTATCAACCCAAACCTGAACGCTTACAGTTCGATTGCCTTCACTCTGCCGGAAATAAAATATCAAATCTCTGAATCATGCACTGAGTAAAACTCCTTTCGAGTCATTCACCGCCCAACACTTAGGCAAGCATCAAACCATCACATCGATACTGTGCTATAACCATTCATGAGCATCATAGCAACCTGTGCATAGCCTCAAAGCTCTCAGAAGTACAGCTACTGAGCTGAAACGACAGAATATCCTTCCGCAAGGTGACGGCAAAAGCTCAAACAACCACGCAGGGAGAAACATCTCGCACCACATCAGTAGTGCTATTTCAATTCCTCAATTGCCGGTTTATAATAAACACTTCACGTCGTGTAAGATTGAGTAGGAAAGAAACAAAGGCATAAGCCTCAAAGGAATCAAACCGCACGACGAACAATCAAGAAGGGGAGTGCTCCTAACGGTCCTGTAGCCTCTCGAAGATAAGTACAGACGTCTCTGTACCGATCCGCAAGACTCTACTAGACTTGCTCAAGACTCGTGAGACCTAAGGGAACCTAGTGCTCTGATACCATGTTGTCACGTCCCAAAATCCACTAAGAGTCGTGATGGCGCCGGACACCACTGTTAGGCAAACCAACACCAAGAAGTTATTTAAATTTCCATTTTAGTATATATTGAAATCATTTCTTTTATACTTTAAACAATAAATAATCAAATTCACTAAAATAAAATAAAGTCTTTAATAAACTTAATATTGAATAATCCCATAATCATCCCAGAACCCAGAGTCACGAGTGCATGGCAATCACTAGAAAATCAAATGAAGTACAATAATTGTCCAGAATAAATTTGGACAGAAAATAAATACAATACACTGAAGAGACTATGCTGGCTGCGGGTCACCTCGAGAGATGTAGCTCACCTCAGTCTCCGTACCAACCATGCTGCTACGCCCATCAGGCTGCTAGAGGTAGATGTGCCTGTGCAACAAAAATGCACAGCAAGTGTAGCATGAGTACGAAAACGACGTGTACTCAGTAAGTATCCCGTCTAATCTCAAAGAAGTAGAGACGAGAGGTCGACTTCGACACTTACTAGTGGTCCAATAATAATATACCAATAGTATAGTAATCGAGGATTTCCTTAAAAACGGCTGTAACTCAATAGCATGAGGCAAGTAAACAATTCTTTCGTTCATAGGAAATTCCAAAATTCATTTTCATCATTTATACATTTATCTCAGGCCAGAGAGAACAAATATCAACATCTATTAATTTCAAAGCAAGCAATACAAGCATGCGCAATTCATAACGAGGTCGTACGGCCCGATCCAACAAATATTTAAATTGTGCACTGCCAGAAGGTCGAATGGCGCGAACCATAGATGCATCTATTACCCCGCTCGCGAATCATACATGCAACGCGGTCAAATATAAACAAACAATCACCCCGCTCGCAAATCATACATACGACGCATGTACACATAGAAACACACATTCAACCAGTCAATTAAGAATTCATCAGGGAAACAATTATTCAAGGAGGTGTCAATTTCTCTTTTACAAGTTGATAAAACGAAGTAACTCTTTTAGAAAATCACTTACCACTTCGATACGATTAAAGCAATTTTTACTATCAATAAGGTTACAATTATTTCAAGTAAAGCATGCTTTTGGGTCCTACACTACCCGGACATAAGCATAATAGTAGCTACGCACAGACTCTCGTCACCTCGTGCGTATGTAGCCTCCACAAATAGAAGCACATAACCGATTAACTCACCTATGGGGACAATTCCCTCTTACAAGGTTAGAAAGGAGACTCACCTCGCTCTGAAGTTCCATAACCGCCATTCCACGCCCTTCTGAAGGCTCAAATCGATGCACACGCTCCAAAACTAGCCAATAATTATGCAAACCCATTAATATATGTTCAATTACTGATAATAATCCAATTTATAACAATTTCTAACCCCGATCGAAAAGTTGACAAAACCACCCTCGGGCCTACGTGCCCGGATTCCGAAATTTTTGGAAGATAAAGTTTATCCATAACCTCACAAAATCGAATATATAATTTACTCTCAATTTCATATCCAAAATCGCGGTCAAAATCCAAATATACCAATTCTCTAGGTTTTTCCTCAAACCCCAAATTTCTAAAAATTTCCATACTTTAATCCGTATCTAAGTCATGTATTTAACTTGCAATGAGTGGGAACAATTTACCTTGTGATACTTGAAGAATATCTCCCCTTGAAGCTCTCCAAAATCGCCCACACCAAATGAAAATGGGAGAAAAATGGCCAATTCCCGATTAAAAAGAACTCACTGCCTCCAGCCTTTCCGCATCTGCGGTGCACTAGCCGCACCTGCGGAAAAAGCATCGCAGGTGCGGTCCTCTTCAAGCTAGGCGATATTCGCTTCTGCGCTCCCTCAAGCGCATCTGCGCCTTCGCACCTACGGGTGCCCTTCCGCTCCTGCGACCCAACATTAAATACTTAGTTCAGGTCTCATTTTAATCTTATTGAAACTTATAGTTTTCCTTCAATTAAATAGTAGCAGATGGAAATTTCGGAGTAATTAATAATGTTACAATCTCAACGCTAAATAATCCCATAACCATCCCAGAACCCGGTGTCACAAGTGCATAAGCATTTACTAGGAAATAAAATACAGCATCTGTCCGGAATACAAATTTGGACAGGAAAGAAAATACAAACACTCTGAAGGAGACACTACAGGCTGCGGATTGTAACATGGAATAAAGTTCACCTAAGTCCCCGCATCAACCACTCTGTTGCACCCACAAGGCCACTGAACATACATCTGTCTGTACAACATAATGTACAACAAGTGTAGTATGAGTAAGAAAATAACGTGTACCCAGTAAGCATCCAGTCTAACCTCGAAGAAGTAGTGACGAGAAGTCGACTTCGACACTTACTAGTGGTCCAATAATATCAGGTACAGTAAAGAGGTAGATATATATGAGGTAGAGTAAATAAATGAATTAAATAAGCTTAAACATACGTGATACAAATTCCCCTCTTTACAATGAACTCAAGCTTCCCATTAGAAATTTCCTCCTTAACAGGAGCACACATATGGGTATAGTGGACCTCATCGAGTAGATTATCATAATTCAAATCCGGAAAGCTCACGGATACACTAGCTTCTTGCTGAATGTTATGCACAATTCCATGAGGATATGATATAGGAAATGCCGAGGCCAACGACTCGATCCCTTAAGAGTGAAATACATAATCCTGCCGAGGCGAACGGCCCGATCCCATAAGAGTAGTGGGAATTTACCCTGCTCACAAAATATGATTGCGAAGCGGTTACACATAGATTTCTTAAGTTATTATAGTATTCTTCAATTATTTTCAAATGAAAACTTTTAAGATCCCAATACTTCTCAATTTCAACTCCTTTCAAAAAATTTAATAAGCAAAATCAATCTCGCTTCTTCTCAAGGCAAACAATAAACGTAAATCAACAACAATATCAACAAGGCATGATATAGAGCCTAAAACTACCCGGACATAGGCATTGCTAGTATCTACGTACAGACTTTCATCACCTCGTGCATACATAGCCCCTACAAATAGAAGAACATAATAATTTAGTTCACCTATGGGGTTATTTCCCTCTTACAAGGTTAGAAAGGAGACTTACCTCGCTTGGAAGCTCCATAACCGGCTCCCAAGCCCTTCCGACAACTCAAGCCGATGCCCAACGCTCCAAAACTAGTCAATAAATGTGCAGAACAATAAAAATATACTCTAATACTCTTAACAATTGAATTTATAACCATTTCCAACTCCGTTCGAAAAGTCGATAAAATTACACTCGGGCCCACGTGTCTGGATTACGAAAATTTTAGAAGATAAACTTTACCCATAACTCTACCAAGTCAAACATATAATTCATTCCAAATACCATGTCCAATTTTGTGGTCAAAATCCAAAAATACAAATTTCTAGGTTTTTCTTCAAAATCTCAAATTTCTATTAATTTCCATGTCTAAATCCATATATAAACCTTGTATTTAACTCAAAACTAGTAGAAACTACTTACCTCATGCTTGGTGATGAAAATGGAACTCCAAAATTGCTCCAAAATCGCCTCTCATGGAAGAAATGAAGTGAAAATGGGCCAAATCCCCGATTTAGAAGAACACTGCCCAGAGTTTCCTTCTCCGCAATCGCGTAAAAGGACTTGCGATCGCGAAGGCCAAGTCCACTACCTCAGAAGCTCCTTCTTCGCGAAACGTGAACATTTCCACGCGTTCGCAATGTACAAAAATTCGGAGAAACGCGATTGCAATCCAAGCTTTGCGAACGCGAAGGTAAAATCCCCCAGCTCAGAACTCCCTCTTACGCGATCACGAGTTCACTTCCGCGATCACATAGAGCAACTGTTTCCTCCAGTCCAATTTTTTTTTCGCGATCACGTCCTCCATTCCACGATCGCGATGCATACTCGATACACCTAAAACCAGCAATCAATAAATTAAGGAAAATGGTCCGAGACCATCCCCAATCACACCCGAGGCCCCCGGGACCCCATCCAATCACACCAACCTGTCCCAAAACATAACGCGGACCTGATCGAGGCCTCGAATCACATCAAACAATGTCGAAATCATGAATCACACCCCAATTTGAGCTTAATGAACTTTAGAACTTCAAACTCCTACATTCGATGCCGAAACCTATCAAATCACATCCGATTGACCTCAAATTTTGCACACAAGTCACATTTGACATTATCGACCTACTCCAACTTCCGGAATCCCACCCAGATATCAAAAAGTCCACTCCCGGTCAAATTTCTCAAAGACCTTCAAATTTTTAGCTTTTGCCAAATGACCCCGAAATGACCTGCGGACCATCGAATCCACTTCCGAACACGCTCCCAATGCCAGAATCACCATACGGAGCTATTCCTAGACTCGTATGGACATGGATAACATTGAAATGCACTTCAACCCAAATTTATGAAATTCTTCCAATATGCCAACTTCCACAATGAGCGCCCACATGCTCCCGGGTCATCCAAAATTCGATCCGGGCATACGACCAATTCCAAAATCTTCATACGAACCTGTTGGAACCCTCAAATCCCGATTCCAATGCCGTTTACTCAAAAATCCAACCTTAGTCAATTCTTCCTACTTAAAGCTTTCAAAATGAGAATTTTCTTTCCAAATCAACTCCGATCTTCCCGAAATTCAACTCCGACCACGCGTACAAGTCATAATACCTGAAGTGAAGCTGCTCATGGCCTCAAACCGCTGAACGACGCGCTAGATCTAAAAATGACCGGTCCGGTCGTTACATTCTCTCCCACTTAAACATACGTTCGTCCTCGAACTTGCTAAGAATTGCTCTGGAGTTGTCAGAAATCATTTTTTAACACCTCGTGCACCTATCCGTGCTACCACAACTCAGTTGAGCACATTAGCCCGAGCTAACCTGAAGATTTCCCCTTTTACTTAGCCAAATAGGCCTTAGAGCCCAATTCCAACATCCTGAATTCTCTGCCACGCCTGCTTCCATCGTACAAACACCGTATCAATCTCTATACGATGCACTTATACATGATTGCATACCTTTGCTGAATCCACACTATGCACTGCATAATTCACATGACCATAATAACATCCTCTGATTACAATAGCCGAAATTTCGCGAATCCGATGCTCCCAATGCACCTCATGACATATATATGTCTCGTTCCAACTCTTGCAATACTGCCACGACGGAAGATATTTGTAGAAATCCATACTGCCGAGTCAACAAATCGCTGAGTCTCTCCTCCTGACAGGGACCATTACCTCATTACGAACCAAATAACGATATTTGCTCTTTAATATGCTTCATATAATCCGATCGCACTGATCCTAGGTCCAATCATCTTGTTTGACCCAGTATAAGTTGTTCGGGCAATAAGCCACCTCAGACACTGCCAAAAGTCTCATATGATATCACAATGTGCCAACAAGCTACAAAATCGAATGTGATACATAGGGAAAACGAACTCTGGAAAGAACTACTCAACCCACGTAACTAATTAAACAACTGAAAGGATGTTATGAACCTTACACAGAAAATGATAAGCAAAACACAAAATAATAAATATAAGGAAAATTGTACTCAACATCACACTATTGGGGCGTGCAACCCGATCCACACATAATACCCGTGGCGGCGTGCCACCCGATCCAAACAACATACCCGTGGCGGCGTGCCACCCGATCCAAACAACATACCCGTGGCGGCGTGCCACATGATCCATATATAATAATCTATAAGCAAATATTACCGAGCTAAAATGCTCATAACTATGAAAAACCCGAATGTCGACCACAAGCACGCTAAGTGCGTAAGGAAATTCCTGGGGAGACGGATGCGCCATACGCTACAAAACTCAAGCACAACTAAGGTGCGATATATGATTAGAACCTCGAGAGCCATCCTGCTCACATAACACCACCGCTACGCGGAACCTCAACACATATGAAATTTATCAAGCCGTTTCATAACTCACACAGCACAATATAGTATTACATGAAATAGCCGACGACAAAACACATTCAACATCCGAATACTCCTCCATAAGGAGCGCTATACTAAAATGAATACATCCGGCCCGATATAGAGCCCACGTTCATATTTAGTTCCATCCACAAACCTCAAGTCGATTTTGATCGTGCCGCACTAGTCTAGTAACCTTTCAAGGATACACAATAACCCTTCTTCCCATGATACTCAAGAACAACCGTCAATCAGGAACAAACTTCCACAGTCACAGCCAAATGAACCGAGCGCCCTTCAGGCTTAAATTCTCACATGAATGATAGTACCACAATCTCCATACTTGGTTCCAATCTTCGATCAATCAAGTGACTACATGTCACACTTATACAATCTTCCCGTGGGACACGCTCCCACGACCTTTCGCACTGGGTAACAAGTTTGCACATCCATACCACTAGCCGTACTAATGCTGTAAAGAAAATCAAGAATCCAAAATCAGTACGCAAAGCCTCTTATACAGGACACCGATATCAGGTGACGCAAAAGACAATACCAGCTTACTCTAACAATCTGAATCCTTTTCCCCTACTCTCCGAGCTGGTGACATTCTTGTCAACACCAAACCACAACATTTATCCTCAACTTCCAAGGCCCATGCTGCTCAATGCACTTAATCATGCCAATGCGCAGGAGTACAAGAATTTCATCATAACACCTGAACCACTAATAGGGTAAACACTTCATCATATAGAAACATTTTACTTAGCTCATTTTAAGAGAACCATTGCAACACGTGACTGAATTCTCATGGACGAAGAAAATACCAACCTCAAGTAGTGGTCTAAACCACCATAACTCTTCCGGGATCCATCTACACATAACAGGCCATAATACTCAAAAGCCTCCAAATAAAATCAATTACCAGGACCATCAAACCTCGTATTTACCGTCACAAATCACATGAGTAACTCAACACGCTGAAGGAGCTGATCATCGCCATCATTATGCCGATGCAACCATTGCTAACTGATCCGAATTCTCCTAATATACCCTTGACTTGACTTAGGAATAATAATAGCTCCATTCATAACACAGCGAACTCAATCCACACTCGTCCTGAGTGACCCCATTTCACGAGACCACATTGTCTCAAAACCCACGAACCATTTCATACCCTCCTTGTGCACACATGCGCATCTTTAACTGGTACACCCATTCTGATAATTCTTCTATGAATCCAAAGTTATTTCCTCCCATTCCTCTCATACTATACCGCAGACCGGTGATAACGCAGAACACTCTAAGCTCCTTTATCATATTCCTCTGCAAAAGCTCGATACTCAACCATACTATGGACTCGAAATCCTTAGGCACCACACTTTAACTTTTGAATCCACTAGGACCGTTATTGAGAGTCTCCCACTCTGGATTGGTCCCGAATATAATCAAACTCCAACGCCCTGCTTGCACATGAACACCCTTTCGAAGAAGCACCTGGCTGGATCACTTTCCTTGTAAATCACCTCTACACGAAGCATAATTCTTGAGTCTTTCCAAACCCTGAACATAAATCGTTTAAGGCCAAATATTGTACACATTTTCCCAAATCCTCTGCTCAAATTACCACTGATATTTTCTTTCCTTAGTTGTGATAACCTACCAATATGCCGATAACTAGAAATCTCACAAATAGACGACCACGCAATCCAACCGTAGGTAGTGGGACTCTCCCACTTAGCTTGGAGCCACTTATTACACAACTCTGGAACAACCAAGATTCCATATCCCCTATTGACATGATCTTGCACAATTAATCCGCCAAATTCCTCGAAATCCTTTTGTTAGCATTTCATGAACATTCTGAATCACTAATCATATTCACATATTCGACCTCTTACCGGATAGCCAGTAGAATTCTTCATAGAAGCTTCGTCAACACCATGCGACTGCTAGCTTGCTCACAGGAGATAACCCACTGTGGAAATTACATGCCGACATCTTCCAACGTCGCTGCACTAGGTACAATTACTACGAAATCAGTAACCCATCCTGAGCCCGTGCTCAATAACCAGCTGTACAAGCCCGTTCATTCCTCATGGATATCAACTACAGGTGCGACAATACATTCCAACCCAAAGTCATGTCCTATCCTTTTTCATATCAAGCAACTCCTTTTTGTCGCATTCAATATCCCGCCGTATAATAGCCAATATTCCAAATTAAGTTTGTAGACCTAGTCACTGACCACCATAAATCCCAAATCACTCTAACTTTTCTCGAGGCGTGCATTTATCCTACCATGAAACCTATGTGCTACTATGCAACTCTTTCACTTTGGTTAAACTCTCTCCATTAAGCAATCATTCGACTCCTGTTTCTTACTCTTGGCCTTCTAAAAGTTTAACCACTGCAAGACACCCCCTGCACGTCTTCCTCATCCTTCGCTGCCCAGTTATTGCCCTAAGTCAAAATCCCCCTCTATCTCATTTGAACTAATAGATCGCTACTAACTTCAAACTTTTCCGAAGATTATCTTTCTTGAGCCGTCAATATTAGAAATACCTATTCAATTATGAAATTGCTGCACTCTGCTATCTATAATATCACACTACTCTGCCCCGAAGCCAATTGATGAAGACCATAACACCGGCGGACTTAACACATTCGATCAAGGGTGACGACACCACATTACTGATGAAAATTCTACCACGCCCAAAAATATCAAGTCTAGTTACTCCATCAACCCAAATCGGAACATTCTTAGTCTGATTGCCTTTCCTCTACCGGAAATAGAATACTAGATCCCTGAATCATGTACTGAGTAAACATCTTTCCAAGTCATTCACTGCTTCGATGCATAGACAAGTATCCTACCATTACACCTCACTGTGCGATAGCAACGCACAAATCGTCATAACAATCAATGCCAAATCTCAAAACTTTAGGTAGTACCGATACTGAGCTGAAACGACAGGACGGCCTTCCGCAAGGCGACGACAATATCCCAATCAAATATGCAGGGAGAAACATCCTGCACCACATATGTAGTACCATTACGATTCCTCGGTTCCCAATCCATAGGAAGCGTTTCACGTAGCATAAGATTGAATAGGAAAGAAATAAAGGCATGTGCCTCAGAGGAATCAAACCGCACGATGAGGAATCAAGAAGGGAAGTGCTCCTAACAGCCCTGTAGCCTCTCGAAGATAAGTACAGACGTCTTCGTACTGATCCGCAAGACTCTACTACACTTGCTCATGACTCATGAGACCTAAGTGAACCTAGTGCTCCGATACCATGTTATCACGACCCAAAATCCATTTAAAGGTCGTGATGGCGCCGGACTCCGCTGTCTGGCAAGCCAACATTAAATACTTAGTTCAGATCTCATTTTAATCTTTTTGAAATTTATTATTTTCCTTCAATTAAATAGTAGCTGATGGAAATTTCAGAGCAATTAATAATGTTATTACAATCTAAATACTAAATAATCCCATAATCATCCCAAAACCCGGTGTCACAAGTGCATGAGCATTTACTAGGAAATAAAATAAAATAAAATACAGCATCTGTCCAGAATACAAATTTGGACAGGAAAGAAAATACAAACACTCTGAAGGAGACTCTGCAGGCTGCGGATCGTAACATGGAATACAACTCACCTAAGTCCCCGCATCAAGCACGCTGCTGCGCCCACAAGGCCACTGAACATACATGTTCCTGTACAACATAATGTACAACAATTGTAGTATAAGTACGAAAACAACGCGTACCCAGTAAGTATCCAGTCTAACTTCAAAGAAGTAGTGACGAGAGGTCGACTTCGACACTTACTAGTGGTCCAATAAACACTCTGAAGGAGACTCTGCTGGCAGTGGATCGTAACATGGAATACAACTCACCTATGTTCCGCATCAACCACGCTACTGCGCTTACAAGGCCACTGAACATACATGTGCCTGTACAATAAAAAGTACAGCAAGTGTAGTATGAGTACGAAAACAACGCGTACGCAGTAAGTATCTAGTCTAACCTCGAAGAAGTAGTGACGAGAGGTCGACTTCGACACTTACTAGTGGTCCAGTAATATCAGGTACAGTAAAGAGGTAAATAAATATGAGGTAGAGTAAATAAATGAATTAAATAAGAATAAAAATATATGATAGAAATTCCCCTCTTTACGATGAACTCAAGCTTCCTATTAGAAATTTCCTCCTTAACCGGAGCACACATATACGTATAGTGGACCTCATCAAGTAGATTATAATAATTCAAATCCGGAAAGCTCACGGATACACTGGCTTCTTGACGAATATTACGCACGATTCCATGAGGATATGATATAGGAAATGCTGAGACGTACGGCCCGATCCAACATAATAATTAAATTGTGCACTGCCGAGGGTCGAACGACGCGTACCATAGATGCATCTATTAAACTGCCGAGGCGAAAAACCCGCTCCCATGAGAGTGTGGTACATAGATCGTACCGAGACGAACGGCCTGATCCCTTAAGAGTGAAATACATAATCCTGCCAAGGCGAACGACCCGATCCCATAAGATTAGTGAGAATTTACCCCTCTTGTGAAATATGATTACAACGCGATTACACATAGATTTTTTAAGTTATTATAGTATTCTTCAATTCTTTTCAAATGAAAACTTTTAAGATCCCAATTTTTCCTCAATTTCAACTCCTTTCAAAACATTTAAAAGGCAAACTCAATATCGCTTCTTCTCAAGGCAAACAATAAACATAAATCAACAACAATATCAACAAGGCATGATGTAAAGCCTAAAACTACCCGGACATAGGCATAGCTAGTAGCTACGTACGGATTCTTGTCACCTCGTGCGTACGTAGCCCCCACAAATAGAAGCACATAATAATTTAGCTCACCTATGGGGTCAATTCCCTATTACAAGGCTAGAATGGAGACTTACCTCGCTTCGAAGTTCCATAACCGGCTCCCAAGCCCTTCTGACGACTCAAACCGATGCTCGACGCTCCAAAACTAGTCAATAAATGTACAAACCAATAAAAATATACTCTAATACTCTTAACAATTCAATTTATAACTATTTCCAACTCCATTCGAAAAGTCGATAAAATCACCCTCGGGCCCACGTGCCCCTGTTGGCCCAAGAACAGGTGAAGTTTTGAAGATTGACAAAAGAACTCAGTCATGGACCAGGTCCATCTTGTGAAGCACAGTCATGATCAATCTATACATGTGAGAGGCACGTGAAGGAGATAAGTCCTACTGATCACGCAGCAATATCTCCTGATCTGATCGAAGATGTTGCATATTTGATAAGGAGAGAAAGTCTCCTTATATGAAGAGAACACAATCTAGGATGAAGATAGTGTTAGAGTTTGAGATCATCATGAACTCTTCTACGGTAGAAGAGCAGCAATTGAGTCCCAATCAAACTCTAATTACTAACCTATTAAATGTCATTGTTGTTCTCTTTTACAGGTAATGCACATACCCAGAAGTTAAATTAAATTGAGAGCAAAAGAGCAAGGCGATTTTGCAAGCAATTTATGTGTGATTTGAGTGTGCACTCCTGAAGCTACTTGAACGAGATAGAAGAACCAGTTACATTGTGTCTATCTTTTATTCTAGTTCAATTGTAGTAGGTGATTTAAATTTGTACCTTTCAGCTTTCATAGAAGCAATTGTATTAGGTACCTAGAGTGATCAAGTTATATCTAACTTGAAGTTGTCGCAAAAGTTGAGGCTGTGTGCCACAACGGAATTAGAGTTAATCCTTCGGTTTACAAAGAGTTTTTGTTAATGCTGTTTTGGCTCAGTGATTTCAGTGGAAGTTTGGGAAAATCTTACCGAGTAGTAGGTCGTGGTTTTTTCACCTTTTGAGCTAGGTGTTTTCCACGTAAAAATATCTGTGTTCTTTATTTTCAGTATTTATTATTCCACAAACAGTAGTAGTTGGAGCACCTAGAAGAACCAGGTTCTTATATAGTTCAGTTAAGCGAAAATTGGGTACCACACAAATCACCCCCCCTCTTATGTGGTATTGACGCTTAAAACATCAATTGGTATCAGAGCAGGTTATCCTTGAAGAGGCTAACACCTTAGGAAAAGATCAAAATGAGTGCACCACCTGGAAACTGGGAAGGGCAATCCACTGCTAGGCCTCCACTTTTTAATGGTCGGTACTATTCTTGGTGGAAGAACAGAATGAGAGATCATATCATAGGAGAAGACTATGAACTCTGGGACATAGTCACTGATGGTCCCCTGGCAACTACAAAGAAAAATGATGAAGGAGTGGACGTGCCAAAGACAAGAGCTGACTGCACTGCTGAAGATTTGAAGAAATGGGAGAAGAATGCCAAGGCCAAGAAATGGCTTATGTGTTTACTGGGTCCAGACGAGTACAGCAGGATTCAAAGTTGTACTACTGCAAAGGAAATATGGGACACTTTACAAGTGGCTCATGAAGGAACTCCTCAAGTAAAGAGATCAAGAGGAACACTGCTATATTCTCAATATGAGAATTTCAGTATAAAGGAAGGAGAATCTATCCAGGATATGTACACAAGGTTCACAACACTAACAAATGAACTTAAATCTCTTGGGAGAATTACCTTGAAGAAGACAAGGTTGAGAAGATTTTGACAAGGGTTCTGCCAGTCTCTTGGGAAAGCAAAATCACTGCTATTCAAGAATCAAAGAACATTGCAACTCTTAAGTTGGATGAGCTGATTGGAAATCTCACTGCCTATGAACTGAGAAGGCAAACCATGAAAATGGATGCACCCAAGAAGGAAAGAAGTCTGGCTCTTAGAATAGCTGAAGATTCGGATCTGGAGGATGATGAAATGGCCATGATCACAAGAGATTTCAAAAAGTGCCTGATGAGAGGAAAGTGTTCTTTAAGAGGTACAACCTTCAATAAACCAAGGGTTCCTGAGAAACAGACCAATGAAGGTTGCTACAAATGTGGTAAGATTGATCACATGATCAAGAACTGTCCTCAATGGGAAATTGAGTGGAAGAAGAAAAGGGCTGAACGAAGGAACATGAAGAAGGAACATGTTCAACCCAAAAGGAACAAAGGATCAACAAAGGCTATGGTTGCTGCTTGGGGAGAAACATAAGATGAGGACTCAGAAGATGAAGCTGGAGATAAACAAGCACTTATGGCCATCGGAGAATCAGATGATGAACAAGAGGTAAGTGTCCTTCATCTCAAACACAAGATTAAATTCCTATCAAAAGAAAGATTGTCTGAGCTATTGCTAGACTTCATTGATGAGTCTGAGATAATTAACAATGAGAAGGAAGATCTGTCTAGGGAATGTGTGATCCTAAAAGTCAAGTGCAAAAATCTAGAATCTAGGGCTAATGATTGTGATAGTAAAAATACTGAGTTGAAGAACCAGGTTCTTGAACTTGACACCAGTGTCCTAGAACATAGGTCTGAGAACTTAAAATTGAAGCTAGGAACAGGTAAGAAGAAAGCTGATCATACTCATCTCACCCTAGAAGAAAACTTAAGAAAAATGAAGGATGAGTTGTACAGGAAGGACGAGCAGATAAGAGTCTTAAAAGAAGATCTAGGGAAGGTAAAACATGAACTAGACAAAACTTGCAAATGGAACAGGGCTTCTGATGCACTTTCCTGGCTACAAGAACATCATAGTATCAACAAAAGAGGACTTGGCTATGGGACTCAAGTACCTAAGTGGGATCCTAAAAGCAAGTACCTCACTCTTCCTGAGAACAAAATCTGCACACACTATGGGAAGACTGGCCATTACAAAAATGAATGTAATGCAAAAGAAAAGGCTAGTCACAAAAATAAAGCTTTGGTTCAAAAGAAAAATAGGCTGCCTGGGTGGGCTAAAGGAATTTGATTAACCCCTTTGCCTATAAAAAGGGACCCAAACTAGTTTGGGTTCCTAAGACTAACCCTTGATTTCTTTTTGCAGGTCCAAGTGAAGGGAAGTGCCAAATATGGTACATGGATAGTGGCTGCTCAAAACATATGACTGGAAGTAAGAACCAGTTCCTTTCACTTGAGGACTTAAAGGGAGGTAATGTCTCCTTTGGTAATGGGAAGAAAGGTGAGATTATTGGGGTAGGAAAGGTATGTAAGACAGACTCACACTCCATTGAAAATGTCTACTTAATAGATGGCTTGAAATACAGCCTGAAGTGTGTCACAACTGTGTGACAGAGGTAACCTTGTAGCATTCACCTCTACCAAATGCTTTGTGATTAACCTTACCACTGACAAGATTGTTTTGTAGGGAAAAAGAGTTAACAATATTTATATCGTAGATTTGTCTACTCTTTCAGAAAATGAACTCACCTGCCTAAGTGTGTTAGATAATGATCCCCTCTTGTGGCACAAAAGACTTGGTCATGCTAGTCTGAATCAGCTAAACAAATTAGTCTCTAAGGACTTGGTGATAGGGCTACGTAACATCAAGTTCAAGGAAGACAATGTTTGTGAGGCCTGTGCAAGGGGGAAGCAGGTAAGATCATCCTTCAAAAGCAAGAAAATGGTAAGCACAACCAAGACGTTGGAACTGGTCCATATGGATCTCTGTGGTCCAATAAGAACCTTGAGTAGAGGTGGAAAGAAATATGTAATGGTACTTGTTGATTATTCTAGATTTACATGGGTACTATTTTTAACATCTAAAGATGAAGCGTTTGACATGTTTACTGCTTTTGTTAGAAAAACTCAGAAACAACTAGGTAATCAACTTACATCCATTAGGTCTGATCATGGAACTGAATTTGAAAATGCTAAGTTTGCTGAATTCTGTGATGAGCATGGTATAGATCATAACTTCTCTGCCCCTAGGACTCCTCAACAAAATGGAGTAGTTGAAAGAAAGAACAGGACTCTTGAAGACATGGCTAGGACTATACTTCTTTCTAGTAAACTGCCCCACAGCTTCTGGGCAGAGGCTGTAAACACCGCATGTTACATTATCAATAGATGCATGACTAGACCACTTGTAGAGAAGACTCCCTATGAGTTATTTAAAGGGAGAAAACCAAATGTATCCCATCTTAGGGCATTTGGATGCAAGTGCTTTATCCACAATAATGGAAAGGACTCCCTAGGTAAGTTTGATCCTAGAAGTGATCAGGGAGTATTCTTGGGATATTCTTCACATAGCAAAGCATATAAAGTGTTCAATAAAAGAACTTTGTGTGTAGAAGAAAATGTGCATGTAGTGTTTGATGAAACTAACATTCTTTCTGAGAGACAGGAACATGAAGATGAAGCCATTGGACTGGTAAAGGATTTGATTGAAGTCTCAGCACAAGTTAAAGTGGCACCAAAAGAAGGAACAGGTGATGAAACAGGTTCTTCCAGCCAGGGCAACCTGACAGAGGGAACTGATCAAAGATGAATTGAAACTAATCCCCTAAAAGAACCTGTTCATGACCCTGTTCCTCAGCAACAAAACATGGGAGAAACATCTAGCAGAAATCAGTTGGTTGTGAAATATCACAAGTATCAAAGTTCTCATCCTATTGAGAACATAATCACTGATCCAACATCTGGAGTCAAAACTAGATCACAATTAAAGAACCTGTGTGCTTTTAATGCTTTCCTATCTCTTATTGAACCAAAAATATTGTTGAGGCTTTGCAGGATGCAGATTGGGTGAATGCAATGCAAGATGAACTCAATCAGTTTGATAGAAGTCAAGTGTGGCATCTTGTTCCAAGACCCAAGGACAGATCAGTTTTTGGCACAAAATGGGTCATCAGAAAGAAACTTGATGAAGATGGAACAGTTACAAGAAACAAGGCAAGACTGGTGGTCCAAGGTTACAGCCAAGAGGAGGGTATAGATTATGATGAGACTTTTGCTCCAGTTGCAAGATTAGAGGCAATAAGACTCCTCATAGCCTTTGCAGCACACATGGAATTCACTCTCCATCAAATGGATGTCAAAAGTGCCTTCCTGAATAGTTACCTGAAAGAAGAAGTGTTTGTGAAACAACCTCCAGGGTTTGAGAGCAAGGAATGTCCTGAGCATGTGTACAAATTAGACAAGGCTCTCTATGGACTCAAGCAGGCTCCTAGAGCATGGTATGAACGACTGTCCAAATTTCTGCTTGAACATGGCTACAAAAGAGGTAAAATTGATAGTACACTATTCTTAAGGGCAAAAGGTAAGGATCTCCTTGTGGTACAAATATATGTTGATGACATAATCTTTAGGGCCACCATTATAAACTAAGTAAGGATTTTGTAAATTAATGGGGAGTGAGTTTGAAATGAGTATGATAGGTGAGCTTAACTTTTTCTTAGGCTTCCAGATCAAACAAACCCCAAATGGAACCGTGATCCATCAGCAGCAGTATGCAAAAGCGCTGATCAAAAAGTTTAAAATGGATGAATCAAAGGAAATAGACACCCCCATTGCAACTGCCACTAAATTAGACATTGATGAACCTGGTTCATCAGTTGATCAGAAGTTGTATAGGGGTATGATTGGTTCACTTTTGTATCTTACTGCAAGCAGACCTGACATCGTTTTCAGTGTAGAGCTTTATGCTCGCTTTCAGGCTAATCCAAAGGAGTCTCACTTGACTGTTGTCAAGAGAATACTAAGATATCTGAAATGCACCACTGATTTGTGTCTTTGGTATCCCAAAGGTAGTAATTTCAATCAGTAGGATATGCTGATGCTGATTATGCAGGTTTCCTTGTGGATAGGAAAAGTACCTCAGGTATGGCTAACTTTTTTGGTTCATGTCTTGTATCATGGGCCACTAAAAAGTAAAATTCAGTGGCCTCATCCACTGCTGAGGCTGAGTATGTTGCTGCTGCCTCTTATTGTGCTCAATTGCTATGGATTAAACAGCAGCTGGTAGATTTTGGTATTGAAGTTGGTTGCATTCCTATATTCTGTGATAACACTAGTCCTATAAGTATGACAAAGAACCCTGTTCATCACAAGAGGACTAAGCACATAGATGTTAGACACCACTTCTTGAGAGATAAGTATGAGAAAGGATTGATTTCCATAGAATTTTGTGCTACTGATAAACAAATTGCTGACATCTTCACTAAAGCACTGAGTAGAGAAAACATTGAGAGGAACAGGTTGGAATTAGGAATGATTAAGATCACCTAATAGGTCCAGCTCAGAATGCACAATGAAAAAAAATGAAAAATTAAAAAAAATTGGCTAGGAATTCTAAACTTGTGTAAATATCTAGATTAATTCTTACTCAGCTTCATACTTTAATTAGTATACTCATGTGACATGTGTTAATATGACTCACTGATGTCTTACAAAATTTTCTCTATTATGGCATTTGAAGCATGTTCAAGAGAGTTCTAAATGAAGAACCTGGTTCATCAGTATGGATTCATGTGAAAGCTAAGGTATGTTTTCTATACTCTGCACAATTAGAAAGATTAATATTTCAATCATGAGCAGAAGTCCTATAATTGTTCAATTCCTAGAAAATTCTATCCGTTAGCATTGAACCAGTTCCGTTTGCCTAGAACTCTAAACCGAAAATTTTGCCTAAAATCTAGGGAAGATAAACCGATCATTCCAAATCAGAAATTTCAGGCTGATTAGACCTCTAATTGACCATTGTTGAAAAGCTGTCGTTACCTATTAAATAATACACATCACCGCCCCTGCCATCTTAATAATTTCAAACCATAAAAAATTCTTCTTCGCCCTCACTTGCCTTCTTCTTCAGAACTCTAATTCCCAATTTCTCTCAAGAAACCAACGATCATGTCTAACCCACAAGACAATCCTGGAACTCCTCCACCACCATCCCCCTCAAATTCATCCTCAACTACTCCACCCAGTGCATCTCCAAAACCTAGACTATGAAAGGTGAAAATGCTTGCTCGAAAGACTGTAGCGTCTGGGGCTCTGAGGAAGGCATTAAATGAGAGGTTGAAAGCAAGCCAAGTGAAAGCAAGCCTAGCTCAAAACTCTGACTCCAGTTCTGATTCTGGATCCTATCAATCCGCTACTGAGGGGGATGGACATGGGTCTTCTGATTCTGAAAAGACTCAAGAATCCCCTTCTAAGGTAGGTTCCTCTGTGACTGAAAACCTAGAGACTAGGTTTGTTCTGGTCGGGCCCATTAGGGATGTTGAATTGCCTGAGAAACGAAGGAGTGGAGGTAAAAAGAATTTTGAAAAAGAAAAAGAGAGAGAGGGTGCATGTGGTGAAGAGAGGGGAATTGGGAAAGGAGTAGTGCCTGCTATCTATGGGGTTGAACAAAAAAGGGTAGAAGAGAGTGGCATGAAGTCAGGGGGAAGTGGTTCTAGGGAAGCTGCTGAGGGGTTGGTTCATCTGAGCACACAAAGAGATGAACCTGTTTCATCTGCTGAAGAAACCCTAGCAGACCTGCTGAAAAAGGTTGGGGCAAGCTATGACCCAAAGAAACGCAGAACTCCCACAACAAAAACTCCAAATGTTCCTAAGCCTTCCAAGAAAAGAAGGGCTTCATCCCCAACACCTACTGCCTCTTCATTGCCAAAGGGTAGAGCCACAAGAAGCAGGGTGAAACGGAGTGAAGCTGAGCTACAAAGGGCTTTAGCTGAAAGTAAGAAAAAGAAAATGGATAAAGGAAAGGGAAAGATTGCAGAATCCTCAGAGGCTGTTGAGGAAGAGGAGATGGAACTGGTCCACCAAGAAAGGGGTACTTCAGTGGAGGTTCCTACACCCAAGCCCAAAAAGCCCAAGACATCTTCCAAGAAGTCTTCCTCTGTGTCTGAGGCTGTTGAACCTACACTAGCCAAGAGGACAAGATCTGCAGTGAAAAACAAACAATCAAAAATTTCTGAAGATGATGACTGGAGTGGAGAAGAAGAAGAAAATGATTCTGAGAAGGAACAGGACAAGCTTGCCATGTTTGGCAAAAGAAAGATTTTAAAGGGTAGACTGCTGAAAGACCTGGTGGAACAAGGAATGGTGAGGTTGATGGATGCTTTAGCTACTCAGGGATGGAAGGACATGGCCCTTCAGATGGATGGTAGGCTAGCCAGAAATGAGCTAATTGAATTTATGGCAAATGCTGTGGTTAAGGAGGGCATTGTTAGTAGCCTGGTGAAAGGAGTCCAAGTGCAGTTTGATGCAAAGACACTGGGAGAGATCCTGGACATACCCTCTGAAGGATTTGATGACTATACAAGGCAAAGGTGGCCATGCCTGGACTCTCTCCCTACTGCTCTTGAGATCACCAGGAGGTTTTGTGATTCAGAAGATGTGAATGAAGCCACGGCTGTGCAGAAAAGTGAAATGAGGCCTGAGCACAAGGTCTTGTTTGAATTTGTCAACAAGTGTTTATTGCCCAGACAGGAGAGAAGACACACTGCTAATTACATGGATCTAGTTCTTATGGAGTGCCTGGAGAGAGGAAAGTAAATCAATTGGCCTGCCTTCATTATCAAGTTGCTAGACAGGGTCATAAATGGCTCCAAGGCTCATGCTACTCCATATGGCTTTATTCTAACCACAGTTCTGGACAGGCTCAATGTGCCTCTGAAGAAATGGGAAATGGCCTCGAGCAAGGAACACTTTGGCATCAACACTCTTCTTGCTTGTGACTATCCAGTCAATGCCATCCCAAATGAACCTGGTTCATCCCAGAAGACACCCATCAACAGCAAAGTTAGGGCTCTGGTTCAGGAATGTGCAGCCAAGGATGCTGAAATAGCTAGGCTCAAGGCTCGTGTGGTTGAAGTGGAAACTGAGAGGGATGGTCTCAGATCTGAGCTTGCCAAAGAAAAGGAGAAGAATGATGGAATTCTTCAGAACATGCTGAATCTTCTCCAAACTCAAACCCAACCCTCTAGTTCCTCCAAGCCTTAGGACTCCTAGCTCTTGTCTCCTGAACTTGCCTAGTACCTCAGTGACCCAGATTAGGGATTTTTCTATCTTTTTGTTTTTGCTCATGGTTTGAATGTTTTTCTTTCTTTTTGTGGATTGTAGGTGGCAACATATCTCTATCAATGATAACTACTGTTTTTCTCTTGTTCAATGATTAATTTGTCCTTGATAGTTTAAATATGTTTGTTTGATTACTGATGATTGCACCATGATTGCACTTGCAGTTGCCCCAGTGGCCATGAGTACTTATTAAAATCTGGAAATCACACTTTCTATGCAACTTTTCGATGATGCCAAAAGGGGGAAGAGACATTGTGCTTTACACATTCTGAAATAAGTGATATTTATAACCTAATTAACCTGGTCCTTGATGATAAGTGAATTTTCTAAAGTTAGTATTGATGGTTAAGCTGAGTTCTTACAGGTTCCAAATCAGTAAAAAGCACAGAGTTTGTCATCATCAAAAAGGGGGAATTTGTTGGCCCAAGAACAGGTGAAGTTTTGAAGATTGACAAAAGAACTCAATCATGGACCAGGTCCATCTTGTGAAGCACAGTCATGATCAATCTATACATGTGAGAGGCACGTGAAGGAGATAAGTCCTACTGAACAAGCAGCAATATCTCCTGATCTGATCGAAAAGGTCGCATATTAGATAAGGGGAGAAAGTCTCCTTATATGAAGAGAACACAATCTAGGATAAAGACAGTGTTAGAGTTTGAGATCATCATGAACTCTTCTACGATAGAAGAGAAAAAATTGAGTCCCATTCAAACTCTGATTACTAACCTATTAAATGTCAGTGTTGTTCTCTTTTACAGGTGTCACACCTCCTTTTTACTACCCCACCGGAAGAGGTATAATAAAGGGAGTTTTTCAAATTAAAGGAAAATCGAAACGGGATTTATTTATTTAAAGAATTCAGAGTCGCCACTTGGGAGATTTATGGTGTCCCAAGTCACCGGTTCAAATCCCGTATCGAGGAAAGGGTTGACTCTGTATTACAGTCCGCGAACCAGATATCCGGGTAAGGAATTCTGTTAACCTGGGAGAAGGTGTTAGGCACTCCCGAGTTCCGTGGTTCTAGCATGGTCGCTCGACTGCTATAAGTGGCATAATATCTGATTTTAGTACATGTTCAAACCTATGTGCATTTTAACTTTTAGCCGCTTCTGTTCATTTTTAAAGAAGATTCTAACGTCGTCTAAAATACATCTTTGGACCACGTCACATGAAATGCACCCGTAATCCGAAACATATTTCATTCAACGTTACAAGGATTTGGATTTGGGTCACATGAAATGCACACCCGAGTTTATGAAGGTAATATTATTAAGGTTTGCACCTAAAGCAACTACGCGTTTTAGCTTTGCGAGGGCCATGGAATTTGCTAAATGGCACGCCTCGGGTTCTAAGGTTGAATTTAAAATTAAAAACGAGGGCCACGCAATTGTCATTTTTGGTTTGGCATGGCGCACCTCGACTATCTAAAAATATTTATAGACTTAATTTTTGAGGGCCACAAATTATATCTTGTTGAATATGACCCGCCTCAAGCCTAAACCCAAGTCCAATTAACTAGCTAAGGCTTAACATGATTTGAATTCAAAATAAACAGACGTATAAGCCAGCCTTGAGAATCAATAAAATAAAAATGAAACCAGCAATGGGTTGCGCGAGAAGCCCAACTGACCAAATGGTCCAATTGGCATTTACACAAGCCTGTTCGTCTAGAACCCAAAAGAGAAAGGAGCCTGTAACTAAAACATCAAGATTGCATTGGGCCAAAGCTATAGGGCCCAGTTTGTGATCCAACTGGTTCATTATACAATAAAACCAACCACTGACCATACATAGCACACATTAACAGAGATTGCGATTATAGGAATTGGAGACCAAACTTGTTAAGCTAATCTGAGATTCCTTAATCAATACCAACAAATTTTATTCCTGAATTTGATTACTTAAACAAAGAACAAACCAAAGAAACTAATCGGTATAGAAGCTAAACACCTGACAAACAAATCAGCTTGTGGCTACCATGAATACATGAATGAACCCTTCCTAATGACCAGCTTGCATTTAACAATATACCATAACACTTTTAAAACATGATATGCTATCATTATCAACACTTGTTCTAATACAGAAACCATACAAACGAAGTACCTATTTTAACCAATCTTAAAGCTAAAGTCGCATATTGAAGAAATAACTGCTGAAGTTCCTGACAGTCCCAAATTATCATACATTCAGCTACATACCCTAAACACAAACTTAGCTAGTAATTCGTTCTTGGTCAAGTCTTTGCCTCAATAATCCATAATTCAATTATAATATAGTAATCTAGCTAATCCAACTGAGGACAACCACACCATATTGAATCAGATGATCAAACATACAGACATCATGAAGAAAAACTGTAAATAAACAACATAATCTGATACAATGCTTCAAACTCTCATTTTCATTTTGTTTCTTCACTTCACAACCAAAGAGTTACAGAGTTGTGTACCTGAAAATGAGAGTAAAGAGGTAAGGTCCAGCAGTAGTAACAATAGGATCCCAACAGCAAAATAAACCACGTAACAACTTTGAACCAAAAAAAACTGATGGCCAGCAGTCACAAATCCACAACCAGAATTTCAAACCAGCTTTTAAAAATACCAAACTTAAATCATCTCAACCCAAGTAGCTTAGAAACCAGTTCAGGAATCAGAAATTGGAGACATCACAAAAGAATTCGATGGAACAGTAATTTCAACAAAAACTCCAAACTAAAATGCCTTCTAAAATCCACAAACTCACACTGAGATTATTCCATTTCAGCTCTGAGCTATTCAGAGAGTATTTTAGAGGTTGAAAAGAAGTTGAAATTCACTCAAAATCCAATGAAACAGTATTTTTCAAGGATTTTTTTACTATTTTTTTTTTGTTATTTGCAGAATTTTCTTCTCTTAGGTCTCTTGGGTCTCTTGGCTCTCCAAAGTCTGCCTTCAAATGCCAGAAAGCATGACTTTATAGGCAAGGAAGTATGGCAGCTTTCAGGTTTTAGTATTTACCCCCTTAGTCCCTTTCCAATTCTCATTTTGGCTGCTTAATCCTTAAACTTCTGACTTGCTTGCCAAGTAAGGTTCCTTTTCAGCTTCTAGAAAGCTTCCCAGACAGTTATTAAAAGATTCCCCACCCCAAACTTCCTAAACTACCCTCTACACCCCTGTTAATTACCCTCAAAAAATTCCAGACCAATAATGGGTCAAATTGACCCAATTTAATGGGTCTGAACAAAACCCAATTCAATTATTTTCTGGGCTATTCGACCTTTCATAGCCCAATTCCGAATTAAACTCACAAAAGCCAATGGGCTACACGAATTTGTTCCCCCGGAATTCTTTTATCTTGTAAACAAAAGAGGAAAAATGAAATAAAACAAAAGAAACAAGGACTTAAAACAAACACGAACTGACAACTTTGATCTTAAGCATGCAAGCAGAAAAACAATTCGATCAAACAAATGAAAACTGAAAAATGAAATAGAAAGATATGGAGGAGAGCAAGGGACATATACAAGAAAACAAGAATGAAGAACAAAAGACAAAGGAGAATACCTAAAGGGCTCGGACAGTAGAGGTGGTGACGAATCTCCAAATTCTCAAATTCTTGGCTCAATTTGAGATTAATCATGTGTTTTTTATCAAAACACATGAATAAAATCAGAAGGAGCCTAAAATCTTCAGAGAAACCTCGGTTTAGAACATTTGGAATTTTAGGGTTCAAGCTTCATTTTAAGATTCGAAGATTTCCGGGGTAATTCGAGGGAAGTGAAGTAGGGATTTGGAATGAGGGGAGAGAGGGGGTTCTAGGGTGTTATTTTGGTGGTGAACGGAGGTGGCGCCGCCACCCTAAAGCGGTGGAAGAAAGGGGTGGTGCTAGGGTTTTGGGGACGGTCTCTGAGAGACGAGGTAAGGAACATGATTGAGAGGGGGGGTTGGCTTGTTAGGACAGTTATATATTAGTTAAGGGACCAGTTCTCAGCCGTCTGATCATACGGGATCAACGGTTGGGATTCATTTTTATGGAAAATGGGGTCGTTTGATGGGGTGTGCAGACGGATCGGGCATAGGGTGGGTTTGGGCTCGGATTGACCGGGTACGGGGGAATTAGTTTGGGCTGGAAATTTGGATTTAAAGAAAAGCCCAAAACTTCTGATCTCTGAGTTTTTGTATTTTCTTTTGAAAAACAACAAAATAAAAATAAAATAAAATAAACCTAAATTAATTCTTAAAACTAAATTAATCCTACAAAATTGAATTAATTAACTTCAACTAACAATTACCCCAAGTAATTAAAACCTAATTTAAAGAGAAAACTACCAAAATTCCAAAATTAGAATTAAAAGTGCAAAAGTAACTATTTGTTTTTTTGTGATTTTTCCAATTTTATAAAATAACTTAATTACCAATTAATTCTTAAAAATGCAAAGTCAAATCCTAAATGCAAATGCAACATATTTTTGTATTTTTCATTAATTAAATAAAATAAACATGCACAGACAATATGCAAACAATACCAGAAAATGCCACAAAAATCCACGAAATTGCAAACCGATGAAAAAGAATTATTTTGCTTTGAATTTATGGGAGTAATTCATATAGGGCAAAAATCACGTGCTCACAGCTGCCCCTCTTTGCTCGGAAACACGAAGAGTTTTCGTGCAAAGATAAAGTGAGCGTTTACGAGCAATTTTTGCCCGTTTGAATACTCCGTGGGAAGCATTTTTGAAAGATTTGACCGCACCCTGCTTCTGAGGTTTCCTACATATCCTTGGCTAAAAAGGAATCAGGTCAGTGTAGTTTGGGAAGGTTTGGTAGCTGGGACTACCATGAAGCTGTGATTTCACTGTTGCTGCTCTGCTGCTACTGCTTACTGAACCACCTTATTACACCATGACAAAGTAAAAGAAACCATACTAAACTATGATCTATGAATTACAAAACCTATCTATATCTTCAAACTTGATCCTGCAACTCTTGTTGCCATGCTGACTTGTAATCTCCTAGTGAAATTCCTCTGTTGTCGACTTGAATTGTAATCTGAGATGTTTTCCCTTTCTTCAGGTGGACGCCTGACTGCCAAAACTTGAACTACAATCTGAGATGCTTTCCTTTTCTCCAGGTGGACGCCTGACTGCTGAACTATATTTTGAGATGTTGCCCCTTTCTCCAGGTGGACACCTGACTGCTGAACTTGAACTGTATTCCCTTGCTCTCCAGGCGGGCTCCTGACTGCTAAACTTGAAATGTATTCCCATGCTCTCCAGGCGGGCTCCTGACTGCTAAACTTGAATTATATTCCCTGCTTTCCAGGCGGGCTCCTGATTGCTAAACTTGAAATATATTCCCATGCTATCCAGGCGGGCTCCTGACTGCTAAACTTGAAATGTATTCCCATTCTCTCCAGGCGGGCTCCTGACTGCTGAACTTGAAATGTATTCCCATGCTCTCCAGGCGGGCTCCTGACTGCTAAACTTGAAATGTATTCCCATGTTATCCAGGCGGGCTCCTGACTGCTAAACTTAAAATGTATTCCCATGCTCTCCAGGCGGGCTCCTGATTGCTAAACTTGAAATGTATTCCCATGCTATCCAGGCGGGCTCCTGACTGCCGAACTTGAAATTTATTCCCATGCTCTCCAGGCGGGCTCCT
>NW_017675736.1:37061-42326 GCF_001879085.1 Nicotiana attenuata
AGCTACATTATAGTAAAACTCTTTGACCAAGTGTTCATTTGCATCTATACACTTCTCCATAAATATTTCCCAGCCCAGTCTAGTCCTAAATTGCCTCTGCACGTCAGGGTTGTGGGGTAATAAGTCTTTGTCAATGAAACTCCGCTCCGGTATCAAATGTCTCACCGGCCACCACTCCCTAAACTTATGGTATGCCACCTAGCTCACAAATCTATCTTCCCAAACATCGCCACCCCCGGAAGGGTATAAAAGGGAGTTTTTCCAATTAAAGGACAATCGAAACGGGATTTATTTATTTATTAAAAGATTTAGAGTTGCCACTTGGGAGATTTATGGTGTCCCAAGTCACCGGTTCAAATCCTGAATCGAGGAAAGATTGACTCTGTATTACAGTCCGCGAACACAGAAATCCGGGTAAGAAATTCTGTTAACCCGGGAGAAGGTATTAGGCATTCCCGAGTTCCGTGGTTCTAGCACAGTCGCTCAACTGTTATAATTGGCCTATTATCTGATTTTAAAACATTTTTGAACCTATGTGCATTTTAACTTTAAAGCCGCTTTTATTTATTTTAAAGAAGATTTAACGTCGTCTAAAACATGTCTTTGGACTGCGCCACATGAAATGCACCCGCAATCTGAAACACATTTTATCCAACGTTATTAAGATTTGGAAGCTAGGTCCTATTATCTAGAGAGGTCCTGACAACTCTTAATTAAATGACAATTGTAAATCTAAGTTATATCTTCTACAGGTATTACTTCCGCTAAGTCCTGTTACCTAAGAGGGTCTTAAAACTACACCCCATTATCCAGGAGGGTCCTGACAATTCTTAATTAAACAATAATTTTAAATCTAAGTTATATCTTCTAAAGGTAATATTTTCGCTACATCTTGTTAACTAACAGCAATCTTAAAGCTAGGTCCCATTATTCAGGAGAGTCCTGAAAACTCCTAATTGAATCCTATCTTCGAACATGCAGACTTTGAAACCAAATTAAATTCTTTTGGGGTACATTTATGCTAGATTATGCTACTCATGATTGTTTTGAAATTTAAACTAGGTCCCATTTTCCAGGAGGGTCCTAGGAGTTTCACGGTCAAACCTGTTTGGTGCTTGCTTTTCCTTGCGGAGGATTTCTCCGAAACATCGAAACTTTCTGCCCCTATTCCAATTAAAGAAAAATCTTGTCAGTTTAAAATGTGGTGGTTAGTTGATGGCATTCTTGCTGAAGGTCTCTCCACTGTCGTGTTTTGTTTTGACCTGCTTCCCCGGACTGGCCCTGAACTGCTTGACTTTCTGACTGACTTTCAAACCCCGTGACCTTGGGTGACCCGAGTGTTCTATACCC
This sequence comes from Nicotiana attenuata, assembly GCF_001879085.1. Classification (NCBI taxonomy): domain Eukaryota; kingdom Viridiplantae; phylum Streptophyta; class Magnoliopsida; order Solanales; family Solanaceae; genus Nicotiana; species Nicotiana attenuata. The sequence continues at coordinate 38,412 of NW_017675736.1, forward strand.
AAACCGTTGTTTTACCTCTCTGACCCCTTCCTCTGAACCGTTGCATCTCCCATGAAATTACCAAGTCATTCCACCGATGAAACTCCCGGTGACTCCTTATATCCCACTTTACATCATGCTATCTTTGGTATGTTCTGGCCATACTGTGCTTTGCAATTTTGGAAATTGGTAGTGAGCTTTGAAATCCTTTCTTATTTGCTTTGAACAAAACGGACATTGAACATCTTAGAGAAACAAAACCCCAACAGAAATGAAATGCAATGACCTTGAGAGTTAAGGATAAAGAAAATCCAAAACAGGACGACTTGCTAAAAGGAAAAAAAAGAAAAAGAGACTTATCTGAGTGAAACAGCTGGTACCATTGATCATGACATGCATTTCGGATTAACCGGCCCAGTCTATCCAACCAACCAACTTTCAGTTGCCATACTTTGTTGCCCCGGAATTCCACAACCTGATTTCTTCACCCAAACCTTAACCTTGTTTATCCTGCGGTGCCCTGAAAGGTTTTCACCCACAGACCTCTCTCATTTGTTCATCTCTCAACTCACTTTCGCCTTAAGGTGCCCGTGAGGGTTTTCACCAATAAGACTCTCTCATTTTTCATTTCTCTCAGCTCCCGTCGCCTTACAGTGCCCGTGAGGGTTTTCACCAATAAGACTCTCTCATTATTATTATTTTTCCTGCTTGGACCGGAGTGTTTCCCCTGACACGAATCACCTCTACTTGCTCGACTTGGCATCTCTCGAAGACTGATCAGAAGGTCTTTCTTTGGACCGTAACGTGGGCTTTTGGACAGGGTTAGAAAGAAAGGGTATCAAGGCTCAAAACAATTCAATATGGGTTCAAAAATTGCAACTTCCATAACCATATTTCTTACAACAACCACAACTTCTGCCCCAGTTTCTTGCTTAGGGACTTTTGGATTTTATTTTGATGGGACCGAACCGTGAGGCTGCCTACGTATCCTTAAAAGGAATCAGGTCAAACGTAGTTCATGTCATAGAAATTGCTTTGTTGTTGTGATTTTTTCTTTCTTTTTCTTCCACTTTCTCTTCTTTTCTTTTCTTTCTTCCTTTTCTCTTTTTGTTTTTTGTTTGTTTTTTTTCTTTTTCTTCTCTTTTTTTTTTCTTTTTTCCTTTTTTTTTCTTCTTTTTTTTCTTCTTTACTTGTCTTTCACACCTGTGCTTATGATCTTTGCTACTGATTCCAAAAGAGGGGTATGAAAGTAAATAAACAAGGCTCAAAGGGGGTAACGAAGGATAAAGTGTTTAGATAGCAGAACAAAATGCCTTCGTCATTCCGATCTTCAAAACATGCCAAGTACAAACAAATACAATTTAACCAGAGAAAATCATACATAGTATCTTTTGACCGCATCAGAATTGATGGCCATTTTTACACACTTGCCTTCTATGTCTGATAAATACAAAGCACCAATTGACAACACTCTAGTTACGATGAACGGCCCTTGCCAGTTTGGGGTGAACTTGCCTTTGGCCTCAGCCTGATGTAGAAGGATACGTCTCAACACTTGCTGACCCACTTCAAACTTCCGTGGATGCACCTTCTTATTATATGCTCTTGCCATTCTCTGTTGATACAACTGGCCATGACACACTGCTGCCAATCTTTTCTCATCGATCAAACTCAATTGCTCAAGCGGGTTTTGACCCACTCATCATCATCAATTTCGGCTTCAGCGACAATCCGAAGGGATGGGATTTCAACTTTTCAGAATTAGCTTGGCTTTTAAAACTGGGCCGAAGATTCCTCATGCATGTCATGTCACTGAAACTAGCATAAAAAGAACTGTACAAGGAAGAAAACAAAAACAAAAACAAAACTATCAGGGATGATCAAAAAGGGAAATTGCATTTCATTGAAATCAAAAGATAACAAGGTTTATACATCCAAACGGACGGAACATAGAATCTGAATTACAACCCTGGAATAATCTAGAAAATCAAAGCAAACTACCAAAACTCCTTCCGGGTAGGGAGAGGAGTAGCTTCCCGATTGTTAATCTTTGCACTTGGCCCGACAAATTGCACATCCGCCTTGCTAGAACCCTCTCCAACTTCCACCATGTTCACATCGTCGAACAACTTTTCGAACCTTTCAATCAAGATCAACCACAGAACTAGGAACTATTGTTACTGGGCGCTTCCCAGCGCCTGGCTTGACAATGACGGGATCTGTGTGGGCACCCTCCACAATCACGACAGGCTTTTTCGCCACTCCTGGCACAACCACTTTAGCCTTTTCTTGTTTCGTTGCAACCTCACTTGAGGAACCTTTCTTGACTATCGCAGATGGTTCACTGTTTGTCCCGCTCAACCTGATCACTGATTTCTCACTTGTTGACTTGTCACTCGGCTTGACTTCACTGGACCGGATCATCATAACAGTCTGCGGGGGCTTCTTAGGCTCTCCTCCTTTATGCACTATCTCAATCATATTGGTCTCATGATGGGCCGACAACGGATTCTGGTTGATATTGGGCGCCCCCAGGGCTTGGACCTCAATTCGATTGGTATGAATGAGCTCTTGAATAGATGTTTTCAATTGCCAGCATTTCTCTGTGTCATGCCCCGGAGCACCTGAACAATATTCACAACTCACCGAGTGGTCAAGATTTCTCGGGGGAGGATTTGGCAATTTAGGCTCAATCAGATTCAACATACCCAGTTGTCTCAACCTGTGGAATAGACTGGTATAAGATTCTCCCAATGGAGTGAAAGTCTTCTTCTTCTACGGCCTCTCATTCTTGAAGGCTTGATTTGGTCGGAAACCTGTTCCAGGGGGGTTTCTGTAAGCTCTTGGGGGTGGATAGGTGTTTTGTGGATCTAGGTAGGTATTCTGTGGGGTTGGCGCACGCCATTGTGCGTGGGCAGGAGGTTGAGTGTATGTTTGAGCATGATGGACAGAAAAATGGGGATTTGGCGGTGGGTAGTAGTGTTGTGGTGGGCTATATGGAGTGTGGGGGTAAGTTTGGTGGTGGGGTCGAGGGTGGTTATAGTAAGGTGATGGGCCCCTGGACCAAGCTCTTGACTCAATTGTCGCAACGTCCTCTTTCTTCTTCTTTCCCAGTACACCCCTAGTGCCGTTTTGAATGGCCTGGGTGGTCGCCTTAATTGCTGAATAACTCATGATTTTGTTAGTTTTGAGTCCTTCCTCTACCATGCTTCCCATTTTTACCACTTCATTGAAGGATTTCCCTACCGCTGACACCAAGTGACCGAAATAAGTGGGCTCTAAGGCCTGCAAGAAGTAGCCAACCATTTCACTCTCTTTCATCGGAGGGTCAACCCTCGCTGCTTGCTCTCTCCAACGGAAGCCATATTCTCTGAAACTCTCATCGGGCTTCTTCTCAATCTTTGTCAATGACAGACGGTCTGGAACAATTTCAAGATTATACTGGAAATGGTAGGCGAATGCTTGGGCTAGGTCGTCCCATGTGTACCACTGACCATGATCTTGTCGGGTGTACCATTCCAAAGCTGAGCCACTTAAACTTTGACTGAAATACGCCATCAGTAATTCATCTCTCCCGCCTGCTCCTCTCATCTTGCTACAAAAACCTCTCAGGTGTGCCACTGGATCACCATGCCCGTCGTACAGATCAAACTTGGGCATCTTAAACCCTGCTGGTAATTGAACATCTGGGAACAGACATAGATCTTTATATGCCACGCTTACTTGACCACCCAACCCCTGCATATTCCTGAAAGATTGTTCCAAGCTCTTGACTTTCCTAAACATCTCCTCCTGCTCAGGATTCTTAGGTGGCTTCTCAGTTTCTGCCGGGAGATCAAAATGAGGAGTGTAGGAATATGGTTCTGGAGCTTTGAAGGTAGGCTCTAGGGGGTAATACTGGTTGTCGTGAGTCTGGAACAAAGGCTCACTCGGAAG
>NW_017675736.1:44329-57208 GCF_001879085.1 Nicotiana attenuata
TCCCCAGCAGAGTCGCCAGAGCTGTCACACCTTCTTTTTTCACTATCCCGCCGGAAGAGGTATAATAAAGGGAGTTTTTCCAATTAAAGGACAATCGAAACGGGATTTATTTATTTAAAGAATTCAGAGTTGCCACTTGGGAGATTTATGGTGTCCCAAGTCACCGGTTCAAATCCCGTATCAAGGAAAGGGTTGACTCTGTATTACAGTCCGTGAACCAGAAATCCGGGTAAGGAATTCTGTTAATCCGGGAGAAGGTGTTAGGCACTCCCGAGTTCCGTGGTTCTAGCACGGTCGCTCGACTGCTATAAGTGGCATAATATCTGATTTTAGTACATGTTCTAACCTATGTGCATTTTAACTTTTAGCCGCTTTTGTTCATTTTTAAAGAAGATTTTAACGTCGTCTAAAATACGTCTTTGGATCACGTCACATGAAATGCACCCGTAATCCGAAACATATTTCATTCAACGTTATAAGGATTTGGATTTTGGTCACATGAAATGCACACCCGAGTTTATGAAGGTAATATTATTAAGGTTCGCGCCTAAAGCAACTATGCGTATTAGCTTTGCGAGGGCCATGGAATTCGCTAAATGGCACGCCTCGGGTTCTAAGGTTGAATTTAAAATTAAAAACGAGGGCCACGCAATTGTCATTTTTGGTTTGGCATGGCGCACCTCGACTATCTAAAAATATTTATAGACTTAATTTTTGAGGGCTATAAATTATAACTTGTCGAATATGGCCTGCCTCAAGCCTAAACCAAAGTCCAATTAACTAGCTAAGGCTTACCATGATTTGAATTCAAAATAAACAGACGTATAAGCCAGCCTTGAGAATCAATAAAATAAAAATGAAACCAGCAATGGGCTGCGCGAGAAGCCCAACTGACCAAATGGTCCAATTGGCATTTACACAAGCCTGTTCATTTAGAACCCAAAAGAGAAAGGAGCCTGTAACTGGAACATCAAGATAGCATTGGGCCAAATCTATAGGGCCCAGTTTGTGATCCAACTGGTTCATTATACAATAAAACCAACCGCTGACCATACATAGCACACATTAACAGAGATTGCGATTATAGGAATTGGAGACCAAACTTGTTATGCTAATCTGAGATTCCTTAATCAATACCAACAAATTTTATTCCTGAATTTGATTACTTAAACAAAGAACGAACCAAAGAAACTAATCCGTATAGAAGCTAAACACCTGACAGACAAATCAGCTTGTGGCTACCATGAATACATGAATGAACCCTTCTTAATGACCAACTTGCATTTAACAATATACCATAACACTTTTAAAACATGATAGGCTAACATTATCAACACTTGTTTTAATACAGAAACCATACAAACGAAGTACCTATTTTAACCAAACTTAAAGCTAAAGTCTCATATTGAAGAAATAACTGTTGAAGTTCCTGACAGTCCCAAATTATCATACATTTAGCTACATACCCTAAACACAAACTTAGCTAGTAATCCGTGCTTGGTCAAGTCTTTGCCTCAACAGTCCATAATTCAATTATAATATAGTAATCTAGCTAATCCAACTGAGGACAACCACACCACATTGAATCAGATGATCAAACATACAGACATCATGAAGAAAAACTGTAAATAAACAACATAATCTGATACAATGCTTCAAACTCTCATTTTCATTTCGTTTCTTCACTTCACAACCAAAGTGTTACAGAGTTGTGTACCTGGAAATGAGAGTAAAGAGGTAAGGTCCAACAGTAGTAACAATAGGATCCCAACAGCAAAATAAACCACGCAACAGCTTTGAACCAAAAAAACCCAGCAGTCACAAATCCACAACCAGAATTTCAAACCAGCTTTTAAAAATACCAAACTTAAATCATCTCAACCCAAGTAGCTTAGAAACCAGTTTAGGAATCAGAAATTGGAGACATCACAAAAGAATTCGATGGAACAGTAATTTCAACAAAAACTCCAAACTAAAACGCCTTCTAAAACCCACAAACTCACACTGAGATTATTCCATTTCAGCTCTGAGGCTATTCAGAGAGTATTTTAGAGGTTGAAAAGAAGTTGAAATTCACTCAAAATCCAATGAAACAGTATTTTTCAAGGATTTTTTTACTATTTTTTTTTTGTTATTTGCAGAATTTTCTTCTCTTAGGTCTCTTGGGTCTCTTGGCTCTCCAAAGTCTGCCTTCAAATGCAAGAAAGCATGCCTTTATAGGCAAGGAAGTATAGCAGCTTTTAGGTTTTAGTATTTACCCCCTTAGTCCCTTTTCAATTCTCATTTTTGTTGCTTAATCATTAAACTTCTGACTTGCTTGCCAAGTAAGATTCCTTTTCAGCTTCTAGGAAGCTTCCTAGACAGTTATTAAAAGATTCCCCACCCCAAACTTCCTAAACTACCCTCTACACCCCTGTTAATTACCCTCAAAAAATTCCAGACCAATAATGGGTCAAATTGACCCAATTTAATGGGTCTGAACAAAACCCAATTCAATTCTTTTCTGGGCTATTCGACCTTTCATAGCCCAATTCCGGATTAAACTCACAAAAGCCAATGGGATACACGAATTTGTTCCCCCGGAATTCTTTTATCTTGTAAACAAAAGAGGAAAAATGAAATAAAACAAAAGAAACAAGGACTTAAAACAAACACGGACTGACAACTTTGATCTTAAGCATGCAAGCAGAAAAATAATTCGATCAAACAAATGAAAACTGAAAAATGAAATAGAAAGAGATGGAGGAGAGCAAGGGACATATACAAGAAAACAAGAATGAAGAACAAAAGACAAAGGAGAATACCTAAAGGGCTCGGATAATAGAGGTGGTGATGAATCTCCAAATTCTCAAATTCTTGGCTCAATCTAAGATTAATCATGTGTTTTTTTATCAAAACACATGAATAAAATCAGAAGGAGCCTAAAATCTTCAGAGAAACCTCGGTTTAGAACAATTGGGATTTTAGGGTTCAAGCTTCATTTTAAGATTCGAAGATTTCCGGGGTGATTCGAGGGAAGTGAAGTAGGGATTTGGAATGAGGGGAGAGAGGGGGTTCTAGGGTGTTATTTTGGTGGCGAACGGAGGTGGCGCCGCCACCCTGAAGCGGTGGAAGAAAGGGGCGGCGCTAGGGTTTTGGGGACGGTCTCTGAGAGACGAGGTGAGGAAGATGATTGAGGGGGGGGTTGGCTTGTTAGGACAGTTATATATTAGTTAAGGGACCAGTTCTCAGCCGTCTGATCATACGGGACCAACGGTTGGGATTCATGTTTATGGAAAACGGGGTCGTTTGGTGGGGTGTGGAGACGGATCGGGCATAGGGTGGGTTTGGGCTCGGATTGACCGGGTACGGGGGAATTAGTTTGGGCTGGAAATTTGGATTTAAAGAAAAGACCAAAACTTCTGATCTCTCACTTCTTTCCCTTTTTAATTATTTCAAAAACTCTTATTATATTGTCTTTTGAAAAACAATAAAATAAAAATAAAATAAAATAAAACCTAAATTAATTATTAAAACTAAATTAATCCTACAAAATTGAATTAATTAACTTCAACTAACAATTACCCCAAGTAATTAAAACCTAATTTAAAGAGAAAACTACCAAAATTCCAAAATTAGAATTAAAAGTGCATAAGTAACTATTTGTTTTTTTGTGATTTTTCCAATTTTATAAAATAACTTAATTACCAATTAATTCTTAAAAATGCAAAGTCAAATCCTAAATGCAAATGCAACATATTTTTGTATTTTTCGTTAATTAAATAAAATAAACATGCACAGACAATATGCAAACAATACCATAAAATGCCATAAAAATCCACGAAATTGCAAACCGATGAAAAAGAATTATTTTGCTTTGAATTTATGGGAGTAATTCATATAGGGCAAAAATCACGTGCTCACAACAGGTATTGCACATACACAGAAGTTAAACTAAATTTAGAGCAAAAGAGCAAGGCGATTTTGCAAGCAATTTATGTGTGATTTGAGTGTGCACTCCTGAAGCTACTTGAACGAGATAGAAGAACCAGTTACATTGTGTCTATCTTTTATTCTAGTTCAATTATAGTACGTGGTTTAAAGTTGTACCTTTCAGCTTTCATAGAAGCAATTGTATTAGGTACCTAGAATGTTCAAGTTATAGCTAACTTGAAGTTGTCGCAACAGTTGAGGCTGTGTGCCACAAGGGGATTAGAGTTAATCCTTAGGTTTACAAAGAGTTTTTGTAAATGCTATTTTGGCTCAGTGATTTTAGCGGAAGTTTGGGAAAATCCTACTGAGTAGTAGGTCGTGGTTTTTTCACCTTTTGAGCCAGGTGTTTTCCACGTAAAAATCTCTGTGTTCTTTATTTTTAGTATTTATTATTTCGCAAACAGTAGTAGTTGGAGCACCTAGAAGAACCAGGTTCTTCTATAGCTCAGTTAAGCGAAAATTGGGAACCACACAAATCACCTCCCTTCTTATGTAGTATTGATGCTTAAAACATCAACATCTCTATCACAAACCAGAACAGTACCTGTAATAACTACATCGGAAGCCTCAGCCTCGGCCTGGCTGGAAGAGCATAACATTGGGGTTGGGCCCCACCACCCTGAACCACATCTCTGGGACGGCCTGCCGCTGTCTGGTCTCCACCTCTAGCGGCCTGAGCTCCACCTCTAGGACCTCTACCTCCACCTCTAGCACCTCTACCCCCACCTCTAGCTGGCTGGGTGGACTGTGGAACACTCGGTGCCTGAACCATGGCACGGGAACCCTAATGCTGAGAGCTACTCGGTGCTCGAGGGAAAAACTAGCAATGTGACCCACATCACCACAAGTGTAACAAGCCCTCGGCTGCAGAGACTGCTGACCCTGACGACCTGAATGACCACCCCGAAAACTCTGAAGCGGCGGTGCACTGATGGGAGCTGGTGGTGCACTGTAGGACTGCTGATCAAGAATGCTGCATCTGAGGACCACGGCCACCTGAAGCACCGTGAGAGACCTAAAGTCTGACTGAAAAGGCCTAGGAGGATGGACTCTACCATACGAATCCCTACCTCCAGATGAGGTACCACTGAATCGGCCTGAATGACGGGGCCTCTTGTCCGACCCATGACCACCTCCCTGCGATAGAACCATCTCAACTCTCCGGGCCACATTGGCCGCCTTTTGTAAAAGATATCTCACTCCCAGTCTCCCTAGCCATCTGAAGACGAATCGGCTGAATAAGTCCATCAATGAACCTCCTCACCCTCTCTCTCTCTCTCGGTGGGAAGTATGATAAGAGCATGACAAGCCAAGTCGATGAATCTGGTCTCATACTGAGTAACGATCATAGAAACCTGCTGGAGACGCTCAAACTGCCTCTGATAGGCCTCTCTCTGAGTGATAGGGAGAAATTTCTCCAGAAATAGCTGCACAAATTGCTCCCAAGTCAAGGCTGGTGATCCGCTGGTCTAGCCAAGCAATAATCTCTCCACGTCTTGGCGGATCCAGACAAGCAGAAAGTAGCAAAATCGACCCCATTGGTCTCAACTATCCCCATGTTCCTGAGAACCTCATGATAGCTGTCTAGATAATCCTGGGGATCCTCAGAAGATGCACCGCTGAAAGTAGTAGTGAAGAGCTTGGTGAACCTGTCCAATCTCCACAAAGCATCGGCAGACATAGCTGCTCCATCACCGGCCTAGCTACCACACCCGGCTAAGCTGCTCCAACTGGCTGAACTGCTGGAGTCTGAAACTGGGGAGCTACCTGCTCCGGAGTGCGAGTAGCAGGAGTCTGGGCTCCTCCTCCAGCCTGAGAGACGGCTGGTGCTACAAAAAGCAAGCCTGCCCGGGTGACACTCTCCATAAGGCCCACTAGACGGACTAGAGCATTTTGGAGTACTGGGGTAGCAATAAACCCTTCTAGGACCTGAGCTGGGCCCACCGGAGCTGCTGGGGCCGGAACCTCATCATCAAAGTCAACCTGAGGCTCCGCTGCTGGTGCTGCTGCTCTGGGCTGAGCTCTACCCCTACCTCGGCCTCTATCACGGCCTCGGCCTCGGCCTCTGCCCCTCGTGGGAGCTGCTGCTGGGGCCTCGGGCTGCTAGTCAGCGGATGAGGAAGCGCGTGTTCTCGGAATTTGCGAGAGAACAGAATAGAAATTCAATCAGCATTGAGAAACCAAACCGCACAACGGGAAAGAAAAGACGTGAAATTTTCCTAACTCTGTAGCCTCTGGGGGATAAATACACACGTCTCCGTACCGATCCCTCAGACTCTACTAAGCTTGTCTGTGAACTGTGAGACCCATGTAACCTAGAGCGCTGATACCAACTTGTCACGACTCGGATTTCCCACCCTCGGGAGTCGTGATGGCGCCTACTAATGTGAGCTAGGCAAGCCAATTATTGAACTAACTACCTTTTTACCCATTTTATATTCTTTAACATTCATAAAACAATAACGTGTAAACAGCATAAAATTTTGAATAAGCGAAAGAAAGAAATAAAATATCTGAACATGAACCTAATACAACTGTTTAAGCCTTAATTACCCAAAACTGGTGTCACAGTACCACAGACGATCTAAGAGTGCTAAATACAAAGTCTGAAAATAAAAGATGCACTGTTTCTGAATCCAAGAAATAAAACAGGAAGTAAAGGATAGAGGAGACGCCAGGGCCTGCGGACGCCTGCAGGTCTACCTTGGATCTCCGCGCAGGCTGAAGGTAACCACTCAATCTACGGTCCAATGTCAACAGCACTGGGATCTACACAAAAGAGTGCAGAGTGTAGTATCAGCACAACCGACCCCATGTGCTGGTAAGTGCCTAGCCTAACCTCGGCGAGGTAGTGACGAGGCTAGAACTAGACTACCAATTAAACCTGTGCAATTTAACTATATACAGCGGAAAAAGAAATACAGAAATAAATAGTCAAGTATAGGAGGGGAAGCATGTTGCGGGGGAGATATCAATTCCAAATAGAAAGACAACAAGTAAACGAAAGAAACAATATAACTCGGATATCAACAAAAAAATCAGAAATCAATAAATGCACGGCATCACCCTTCGTGCTTTTACTCTCGTCCTCACCAAAGCAATCATATAATAAAAATGTGCACGGCATCACCCTTCGTGCTTTTACTCTCTTTCCTCACCATATAATCAATATAATCGGCACGGAATGGTACATCGTGCGGCACGACATCACCCTTCGTTCTTTACACTCTTTCCTCACAATCATACACGGCATCACCCTTCGTGCTTTACACTCTTTCCTCACAAAAAGAATGCACGGCATCACCCTTCGTGCTTTAACTCTCTTTCCTCACCCAAACAACAATCACAAACAACAGGGCAAGGGAAATAAATGAAATTGCAATAATAATCCCGGCAAGGGAACAATAATTCAACAACAAGTCCCGGCAAGGGACAACATCAAAACAACAACTAAATCCAGGCAAGGGAAATAACAATTAAAGCACCAATAGCCCGGAAAGGGGGCAACATAATGACCTCTTCTCTTTCTCACTTTTACTTCACAATTCACTTCATAACTCGAGCCAATGCTCTAGAGGTTAAATTATCACTTACACTTTCACAATTCGTTATACGATTGAGCCAACGCTCGTCAATGCTCATAGGTCACAATTCCTTCCACAACTTTACACAACAAATAGAAACCATCACCAAGGCATGAAAGATACCACGAAGTCATAATAACACAATATAAAGACTCACGGGCATGCTAGACACCAACGTATAGATACTCGTCACCATGCCTATACGTGGTACTCAACACTTACCACATAGAAAATAGGACTCGACTCCTAATCCCTCAAGCTAAGGTTAGACCAAACACTTACCTCGATGCCACAAACACAATTCACGTTTCAATTATAGCTTTACCCCTCGATTCCACCACAAGTTCGCTCGTATCTAGTCACAAGTTACTTAGTTACATCAATAAATGCTAAATGAATCAATTCGAATGCATGAAAATGAATTTCCCAAAGTTTTACCCAAAAGGTCAAAAATCGCCCCCGAGCCCACATGGTCAAAATCCAAGGTTCGAACCAAAACCCGATCACCCATTCCCCACGAACCCAAATATATACTTTGTTTCGAATCGGACCTCAAATCGAGGTTCAAATCCCCTATTTTTGAAAAATCTAGGTTCTACCCAAAACACCCAATTTCCCCCATGAAAATAATTGATTTGAAGTTGAAATCATGTTAAAAGATGCTAAGGATTGAAGAAAATTAGTTAAAAATGACTTACAATTGATTTGGAGAAGAAGAAACCTTTGAAAAATCCCCTTAGTGTGTTTATGTTTTGAGAGGATATGAAAATGGGTCAAAAATTCGGCTAAGTATAAAAGTTGCAGGTCTCAGTTGTGGGAATTGCGAACCCCGACCTCTGCTAGCTTGGAAATTGCGAAACAGGGCTCGCATTTGCGAACCCTTCAGGAATTTTGGGACTTTCGCATTTGCGAAACATGTGTCGCATTTGCGATACATCAGCCTTCCAGCCATCATCGCATTTGCGAGAGGCTGTTCACAAATGCGAAGTCGCATTTGCGAGGATGAAGTCGCATTTGCGACTCAGGCTGCCAGTCCACTTCTTTCGCATTTGCGATGGTTTGTCGCATTTGCGAGCCAGGCTTCGCATTTGCGAAGCCTGCAGACCTGATACACCAGCTAAGAAATCTGTAATTTTCTATGTCCGAAATGCATCCCGTGGCCTATCCAAAACTTACCCGAGCCCTCGGGGCTCCAAACCAAATATACACACAACCTCAAAAACATCCTACGAATTTATTCGTGTAATCAAATCACCAAAATAACATCATGAACATCGGATTAAACCTCAAAAATCAATAAAATTTCTCAAAGCTTCTTTAAACATCATGTTTTGCATTTAAGGTCCGAATCATGTCAAATGGATTCCGTTTCTTACGAAACTTTACCAACAACACATATAAATCATATTGAACCTGTACCAGGCTCCGAAACCATAATACGGGCTCGATACCACCGGTTTCACATAACATTTCACTTTCAAAAGCCTTTATATTTTTCAAAAAACAATATCTTTCAAAAATTCATTTCTCGGGCTTGGGACCTCAGAATTCGATTCTGGGCATACGCCCAAGTCCCATATTTTTCTACGGACCCTCCGGGACCGTCAAATCACGGGTCCGGGTCCGTTTACTCAAAATATTGACTGAAGTAAACTTAATTCATTTTAAAGCCAAATTTTATCATTTTTCATAGATTTTCACATATAGACTTTCCGGTTACACGCCCGGACTGCGCACGCAAATCGAGATGATGCTGTAAGAGGTTTTTAAGCCCTCGAAATGCAGAATTTAATTTAAAAAAAGGTGATGACCTTTTGGGTCATCATAGCCATATAGTCATGTCCTCATTTCGAGAAATAAGTTCGCAACTCTATCGCGATTACCAAGAGGAAAAGTTAGACCCCAGAGTAATAGAACCAGTATGGATTGGTGAACAAGATAAACTAAACATGAATTAGGGACTAAGTGACTGATAATAGTCGCCATCATAAGAATTTCAGATTTTGTTCCGGCAATAATTGAATGGACGACAAAAGAAGATTCATGAGAAATTCAGAGAGTGGTCATTCAGGAAGACCTTCCCTACAACAAGCAATGTGAGCAGAGTTCAGCTTAAGGGACTGTACGTGCCAGTTATAATAAGTTTCAGCCTTGCACTTGTGAGCACGTGATTTTTGCCCTAAGCAAATTAATTCCAAAAGTTTCAAATAATTGATTTCTTTATTATTTTACAATTTTTTGTGAATTTTTGTTTGAGTTTTTGTGTTAATTGGTTGCATTTTTTATAAAAAAATACAGAAAATATGCACATACATTTAAGGATTTTAATTTCACAATTGTTAGTATTAATTAGGTATTAATTAGATTTAGAATAAAGAAAAAGTCTTGTTGCACTCTAAATTGTTATTTGTTGCGTTTTATTTCTAAATAGAGTTTTAAGTAATTTTAGGAAGTTTAAATAGTTTAATTGAGTCTTTGTCTTGTTTTAGCATTTTTAAAATTAAGGAAAAATGAATAAATACAAAATACAAAAATACAAAATGAAATACAAAAGAAATGCAAAAGGGGCTGCCAGAAATTGGGCCCAAATGGCTGAGCCCAAATAAAATAGGCCTGATCCGTCCCAGACCCGTCCAACCTAACCCGGTCCAACCCCTTTGACCCCAAAAACGACCCCGTTTCAGCAAGTATTCAATCAGGACCGTTGATCTATTTTGATCCAACGGCCCGGAACTGGATCATCACTTACTATATAACTGTCTGAAGGCACCCCCCTACCCCCTCATTCATCTCTCACAACCCCTCCAACCCCCGACGTAACACCACCGCCTGCCGCCCGCCGGAATTCGCCTACGGCGGCGGCCGGCGACCAAATACGCCCAAAATCTCACCACTGGTTCGTCTCCTTCCCCTCCTATCCATGCCACCAACCGCCTCCCTCAATTCTCACTAGAAAGCCCCGAATATCCAAACCCTAGGGCGCCGCCCTTGATTTCCTCCGTCGTGGCCGGCGGCGCCTCATCCAATCTTAACCAAAATTACACCCTAGGCCCACCTTGACCCCCTCTCCCCAAATTTCAAACCAGCCTCCCTCAAATCCAACTGAAATCTCTCGAATCCTGGATCTAGGGTTCCTTCTTCAAAGTCCAAAATGAATTTCGGTCATGCGAGGGTCTTCCAGTGTTCGATCGATTCTCAAATGATGTTATAACAGTCAAGTTAGAGGCCTGAATCAGTGAGTGATTGTCTTAGTTATTTGTTTGTTCTTCTCATTTCACATCCTGTTCCTTTTCTTCGCGTATTTGAGTGTTCTGTTGATTGAAATCAGTTTCCCCTTCATGCTTAGTTCTTCTTCATGATTAATAGTTGTGCCGTAATCTTTGCTTGCCTATTTAAGTTAAGTTTTGAATTCTTGACTTTCCCCTATACTTTTTCTCACTGATTTTGCTGTTCTTATTTGTTTAATTTCATTTTTTCTTTGTTTGATGGTTGATAAAGGGTTTAATTCTGAGTTGATTATTCAAAAGTAATTCAGGCTTAAAATCAGAGGTGATTGTGTTTTTCCCCGAATTTTAGATTTCTTATTCCCTTTGGTTCGTTTGGTCATTTCTGAGTAACTATAGTCATCACGGACTTAGTTAAAAGGGGCTGGTTAGTTGGGCTTGGGTTTAGCCTAACCTAGGTTAATAATTTTAGGTAATTTTCAGGGGTTTTAAGGGTAATTGGGGTAATTCAAAATAGGGAATCTTGCAGTAACAGAAATAAGAAGTCCCTAGAAGCTTCTAGGGTGGGGTTTTAAATTGAATTTCAGGATTTGGGTAGTTTAACTTGGGTAGCAAGTCAGAATTCTAAGGACTTTTAAGAAAGAACTGAAAATTAAAAAGGACCTAAAGGGGGAAAAATAAATCAGCAGGATGCTGCCCTAGTTTTGCCTATAAAAAGGCATACCCCTTGCCTTGTTTGGGGGTTTTTAGAAGTTTTAGACCTCTGAAAATTCCCCAAACACTTTCCAGCTATTAATTTTCCTCCCAAATCCC
The DNA here is from genome assembly GCF_001879085.1 of Nicotiana attenuata. Classification (NCBI taxonomy): domain Eukaryota; kingdom Viridiplantae; phylum Streptophyta; class Magnoliopsida; order Solanales; family Solanaceae; genus Nicotiana; species Nicotiana attenuata. The sequence goes on from NW_017675736.1 coordinate 55,923, forward strand.
TTTCTGAATTCCTGGATTGCAAATTCGAATCTCAAAATCTAAGGAAGTTCAAAATTTGCATTCCTATAGTTCAAATATTCTTCTAGATCTTAATTCCTGTCAAAAAATCCAAAAAAAAATACAAAAATCCAGTAGAAAATTCCAAAAAAAATACTGTTACATTGAAATTTTGAGTTTGATCGCAAGTTAGTTTTAATCCGAGTTTCCTAGTGTTTCTAGATTCAATTTCAAGTCATTTTGGGTTTTGTTCAGGCTGTTTTGGGTTGTTTCTATTTGCTGAAATTCAGAAATCATCTCCTGGGCTTGAATTCGAATCATTTTGGTTTATTCAAGTCTATTTGGTGGATTGTTGGAACTGTGTTTTCACATTTTGGTTCCGGACTGATTCTGGTGTTGTTTGCTGACTGTATATGAGCTGCAGCTTTGCTATTTGCTACTGATTCTCCTTCATCTTATTGTACTTTGATTCCAGGTACACATTCTGAGCTCACGTCAATGTACATCACAAGCTGAAAAATGAAATGATGTTAACATCTGGGTTTTGTTATAGATCCTGATTGTTTACTGCTTATCGTATGCTTTCATGGTTAGCTGGATTGTAACAGGACTCTATAAATTATATTTGACATTTGAACTGATTATCGTTAGTTTACGAATGTATTTGTATAATAACTGAGATTTGCGTAATTAGCTGATAACAAGATAGCATCAGTTAGTTTCTTAAAAGTCAGGAGGTAATCAGAGTTTGAAGCTGGTGATTGGATTTAAATCTTGAAATGCATAAGAGGTGGTAGGCTTGGGTCAATACATGAATTTCAGCTTAATATTAACGTTTCTGGTGCTGGAATCAAAAACAGCGTTTAGTTTGGAAAGTTTGTTGTTCGAATTTGATACTTCGCTCTAGTAGTCACGATAGTTTAGCCATAGCTTCTGAGATGATGAAGTAATACGGCAGTTTAGGCACAATCTGGGCATAGGAATTTGATTTTAGCAAATAGCTCTTGTTGATTTGAAATATAATTCCATTGTTTCATTGTTGTAAAACGTGGAGTGCAGTATGAATCTGGCCCATTGGCTATGAAATTTATCAGGCTCTTTGGTTTAGGCTCGCCAGAATCATGGGTTATCCGATCTCGGATACGCTCCAATAATGAAGAACGAGCGACTGTGCAAGCTAACACACAGCTGGGCTCAGAAACATCCAGCCTCATGAACTGATTGGCCAAAGCCCTAACATCCAAGGCAAGCGGTCTCTCAACCGCCGGAACTATAACGCAAGATTGCCC
>NW_017675736.1:58004-60863 GCF_001879085.1 Nicotiana attenuata
GTCACTTTAAATGAAAAACTCCCTTATACATTATCCTTTGGGGTAGGTGTGTAAAAAAGGAGGTGTGACAGCTCTGGCGACTCTGCTGGGGATTCGAACCCAGAATTTCGATTCAGGGTTCAAGAATTCGAGCTTAGTACAATTGTTATATTTGGCTTTATCTGATTTTCTACATGTTCCATGCTATATGTGCTAAATGTTTTACCGCTTTGATATTTGAAATTGTATATATAAACTGTCGCGAATCCCTTCCTCTTTCTGAGTCTTCTGCATCACGGAGAAGGGTGCACTTCGTGTAGCTTCTCTTCTGTTTAGAGTCTTTCCCCATTTAGAACGAGGTTGGATAAGTTGCAAAGCCGGCGGAGCTTCTGTATCCCCGGTACGCTGCCTCCCCCTCGGCCCGAGTTGTCCGCTCGGGTAAGCCAGGTCTAGACCAATAAACCTAGGGTTAAACCTAGAAGAACAAAAACTCATGCCGGATCCCTAGTAGGATGTTTGTTTGCATCATGTGCATTTGACTTAGGGGACTCAACACAGGGGTTGGGCCGTCTAGGACAGGTGACCTGAAATGAATTGACCATCCTGATGCATCTTACGTGCTACTTGCGCATTTATTTGCTCGGCTTTGCATGTTGACTGGCTTGTCTAAATAAGTGAAAATTGAGGAAATAAGCAGTGTTAGGACTAAGTGAGGGTGACCATTTGTTTTGAAAAACCCCAATGCCCAAATAGTACCGAAATGCTGCCGGATTTGTGAAAAATGAAAAAAAAAAGAAAAAGAAAATATTTGAAAAAAAAGGAAGGAAGAAAATTGTTGTTCAAAAATACATTTTTTGATTTTGGCAATTCTGACCGAACTACGCGGGTTTGATTCTCACCGGATGTGAGATACGTAGGCAACCCTCATCGGGTCCAACCTCCCTTTTGCAAAAATAGCCAAAAATACCAAATTTTTGTCAAATAAATTGGGTGATGCCATTCTTGTTTAAAAAATAAGCTGAATGTCCCCAAAAGGACGCTAGAAGGCCGTTTTTGCAAGAATAGCCACCTTGAGTCATTTTTTAAATGGTTTGCGGGCACAGCCTTAAAAGCTTCCTCCCAGAAGTGCTGGAAGGCCGTATTTGCAAATCCAAATCCTTATTTTCTGAATACAGAATTTTTGCACAAATAGCCATTTTTCAAAATAAATCATTAAGTTCCCCTAAATAATGTGCAGGATGAATTCAAGTGACATCGAAACCTTCTCAGTCCTGAGCGAGATCCCTTTGAAACTCCATATGTGGTGGCATGACTTGGGAAAAGGAAGCAGGGATACTGTGGTCAAAAGCTTGGGCGGTCTTGTAGACTTATTGAAAATCAGACCAAAGAAGGATGTTATTGAGGCACTGATACCATTTTGGGACCCGACCCGTAATGTATTCCGATTTTCAGATTTTGAACTCACACCCACATTGGAAGAAATTGCCGGATACGCAGGTATCAACGGGAACCTCCGTGGTAGATACCCTTTGGCTCCACGGCCGGTAACTCTTCACAGGTTTTTAGATTTGTTGAGCATCAGTCGGGATATTCAAGACCCCCATCTGGCGGAAGGGTGTTGTACACTACATTTCCTATACCACCGGTATGGTAACCCTAAAGGTTTTGAGGAACCCAATACAGGATTAACACATGCTGGAAATAAGGACAAATGGGAATCCCGACGGGGATTAGCCTTCATGGTGGCCTTCTTGGGAGTGGTAATTTGTCCTAGAAAAGATGGTCGCATAGACCTTGGCCTAGTAGGAATGCTAGATGTTGCCATGAAAAAACTTGCTAGCACAGTGGCTCCTCTGATTGTAGCAGAAATATACCGAGCTCTGACCAAATGTCGAGAAGGGGAGAAATTCTTTCAAGGTTGCAATTTGCTCTTGCAGTTGTGGATACAGGAACATCTTTGTCACCGCACAGGATATATGAACTACGGCTTAACCGGGTTGAGTTGTATTGCAGAGTTCGAGACCCGAGTTACAGGTATTGAGTTCCCGGAGGGTACTGAGGCCTGGTCGTCGTGTTTAAGATCCCTTACTGCAGATAAAGTAGAATGGGCTTATGGATGGCTTCCTCATACTGAAGCTGTATATACGTCAGCAGAGGTCCCTTATATTCTTCTGATGGGTATTCGAAGCATTCAGCCCTATGCTCCTTACCGAGTTTTGCGACAATTTGGAAGATTCCAGACGGTGCACGGTGATGAAGACCTGAGTGGGCAAGTCATTGAGTTGGGCCCAAAAGCTGCATTCCCTGAAGGCCGCATCCGAAAGATATGGAATGAGTGCAGGTACCTTGAGCCTAAAACTATAGTACAGAACCGGGCCAGAGGTGAGGTAGATCCCAAATACTTGGTTTGGTTTGGTAAAAGGTTTCAAATCCCCGAGAGACCCGCCAAAAGGCCACATGTGCAACAATTAACAAACGAGGCTCAGGTGCAGTGGGATTGGTTGGCTAGAGAAAAGGAGTACAGAGCTCGAATTGGAGCATTGGAAAAACAGGTTCAAGAGCTTCGGTTCGAAAACAGCTTACAAGCCGCAGCCGATGAAAGCGATAAAAAGCAATTGGCCCAAGAGAATGAAGCTCTCAAGGCCCAAGTTCAACAACTGAAATTAGATGCAAGGAATCGAGAAAGAAGTCTATCCAACGAGAGATTGATAAGAGGATTGAAGAAACAAGTCCTGGACTGTCAGGAAGAACTAGAAAAATCCGAGGTAAGTATGGCAAAGCTTCGGGCTCAATGGGCAAAGAAGACCGAGGAAAGGGCCCAGTTTGTACAGCAAATGAAGAAAAACTATGAGGGAACCATCGCCAACATGAAAAGAAAAA
>NW_017675737.1:0-2357 GCF_001879085.1 Nicotiana attenuata
GGTAAATTAAAATCTTAATACCTCCAAAGGTAGTGAAAAAGCTAAAATATTTTTTGTTTATTAAAAAAATTAAATATAAAATAAGAAACGTAGCTTGCATACATCTCAAGAAATTAAAGTATTCCCTCGTTGCCAAAACCTAAAGCTAAAAACTATAACCGTTTCAAATCTAATAAATTGTGACGACCCAAAAGGTCATCACCTGTTTCCTCATTCATTCTGTGTTTCCGAGGCCTTGAAAACCTCAGTTTTACTTGCCTCGATTTGTACGCAGAGTCCGGGCGCGTAGCCGGAAAGCTTTTATGTCGAAATATGTGAATTCTGTGAAAAATTTGAAGAATTTTGATATTAATATGATTATAGTTGACTTTGGTCAACATTTTTGGTAAACGGACCCGGACCCGAGATTGGACGGTCCCGGAAGGTCCGTAGAAAAATATGGGACTCGGGCATGTGCCCGGAATCAAATTCCGAGGTCTAGAGCCCGAGATATGAATTTTTCCATGAAATTATTTTTCTGAAATTATTAAGGAAAATGGAAATAAAAATTGATTAAAAGACTATGGTATCGGGCTCGTATTTTGGTTCCGACGCCCGGTACAAGTCTTAAATATGTGTTAAGCGCTTTCTGTAAAGTGTGGTCGAAATCGGACGTCGTTTGACGTGTTTCGGACTCGAAATGGAAATTTGAGGCTTTATGAACATTTCAAAGAAAATCATGAGTTTTGAGGCTTGATTCTATGTATATGATGTTATTTTGGCGATGTGATCGCGCGAGTAAGTCTGTAGGATGTTTTTGAGGTTGTGTGCATGTTTGGTTTGGAGCCCCGAGGGCTCGGATGAGTTTTGGATAGGCATCGGAGTGCATTTCTCATGTTTTGAAAAATCTGGTATTTGGCTTCTGCAATTTTCGCAAATGCGAAGCCAGGGTTCGCAAATGCGAAGGCCCAGCTATCGCAAATGCGAAGGCTGGTTCGCAAATGCGAAACCAGCCCAGGTAGACCAAGCTTCGCAAATGCGAAACCAGGCGTCGCAAATGCGATGGACCCTGGTTCGTAAATGCTAGACCCAGTTCGCAAATGCGACTGGCAGCTTGAATTCGCAAATGCGAAAAAATAATCTCGCATTTCCCAAGCCTGCATTGTTCGCAAATGCGAACCTATGTTCGCATTTCCCATATCCGAGGCCCAGCAAATTTTATACTTAGTCGAATTTTCATCACTTTTCATCATTCTTTCAAAACCCAATAGGCGAATTTTCAAGAGCAAACTTCATCCCAAATTACTTGTAAGTTGATTTTTACTCAATTCTTTCAATCTTTAACATCATTAAACATGTTTTCCACTTGAAATCAAAGATTTTCATGGGTGAAATTGGGATTTTTAGGTAGAACCTAGGTTTTTTATAAATTGGGAAGTTGGACCTCGAATTGAGGTCCACTTTCAAAACAAATTATATATTTAAACTCGTGGGGGAATGGGTAACCAGATTTTGGTTCGAACCTCGAGTTTTGACCACGTGGGCCCGGGGGCGTTTTGGGAAATTTTGAGTAAAACTTTGGAAAAATCGTTTTATGCATTCAAACTAATTCATATAGTGTTTGCTAAAGTAATTGAGCAATTTGTGATTAGATTCGAGCGAATTGGAGGTGGAACCGCGAGGTAAAGCAATAGTTGAGGATTAAGTGGATTCCAAGGCTTTGAGTTAAGTGTTTGGTTTAACCCTAGCTTGAGGGAATAGGAGTTGAATCTTGTTGTTAATTGCTATGTGATCGAGTACGATGTATAGGCATGGTGACGAGTATCTATACATTGGTGTCTAGCATGACCGTGAGTCTTTATAATGTAATTATTGTGACTTGGTTGTGAACTCCGTGTCTATTGGAGGATTTCTAGTTGTTGTGAATAATATGTGAACGATAATATGATCACTTGATTCCTGGGAGCATTGGCTCAGATTGTGATACGAATATTGAAAGTATACGAAATGACTTGATTCTTTGGAGCGTTGGCTCAAAATAGTAGAGTGAATTTTAAGATAAGGAAAGTAAGAAAGAGAAAGCGTTGTTGATTATTCCCTTGTCGGGACGTTTGGTTGAACTTGTTGGATTCTTTCCCTTGCCGGGATGGTTGTCAAATATTTGCTTATTTATGCCCCTTGATTGTGACTGTTGTTTGGGAAGTCGGACTGTTAAATGATATTGAGGATCGGGTTGTGCGCCGCAACAATGATGTGAGGATCGGGTTGCATGCCGCAACAATAAAATGTGAGGATCGGGTTGCGCGCCGCAACAATGATACATGATAAATGATATGGGTCGGGTTGCACGCCGAAACAGTGGTATTTGTGGAGCGGTT
>NW_017675737.1:3137-35731 GCF_001879085.1 Nicotiana attenuata
GCATTTAGGATTTAGTTTCATATTTTAGGATTAATTAGGGGTTAAGTGGTTTTTAGACCAAAATATAAAGAAAATAATAAAAATAGTCCAGTTTTGCATTTTTAATTATTTAATTTGCCATGAAATAGTTTTTAAACATTTTTAGGAATTAGTTTAACTTTGAAATATATTAGGTCTTTATTTTTTATTTGTTATAAAGTCAGAAAATATAAAAAAAAATATAAAAAAATGAAAACAAAAACAAAGTAAGAGATAAATAAAAGAAATAAAAGAAAAAATAATTAAAAAGAGAGTGGTCTTGGTAAATGCCCAAATTTGGGCCAAATTGGCTTAGCCCAAACGAAATCCAATACAAAAATTACTCCAGAACAAGCCCAAAGACGCCAATACCCGCCCCAGCCCAAACCATGACCCAAGTCCCCCCCATACCCCAACCAAACGACCCCGTTTAGGTCCAAAGAGATCCAGGCCGTCGAGGTTACTTTGATCTAACGGCCTGGAAGCCTAGATCAGTTAATATACAATGGTCGGAAACCCCTCACCCCCCCCCCACCTCGTCTCTCTCACCCTCGCCCAGAAACCCTAGAGACCCCTCCCGCCTCCGCCGTCCTCCGCCGCTCGCCGCCGGCCGGAAATCGCCTCCGCCGGCGGCGATTCTCCAAAATAACACCATGTGACCTCTTCACTCCCCTCTTCCCAAATCTGTGGTCCTTTTCCTTCAAATCACAACCGAGTTCCTCGAATCTCAAATCGTATTCCGGTCAAAAACACAAAGTCGTCCAAATCTCTCCAAAATTACACCATGTGTTCTCCTCAAGGTCTTCCTTCCAAATCCGTAGCCATCTTCGTTCGAATTCCCCTACATGTCCTCGAATTTCAGATCAAAGATCCGGCCTAAAACCTAACTGCTCCAAGCCTCATCAAAATTGAAGTCACACGATGTCACGACCCGGATTCCCACCATCGGGATCGTGATGGTGCCTACTCGTGGTAGCTAGGCAAGCCAACTTATTTACCTTTTATTAATAAATAAATCTGTTAACAATCTATAGCATCAATAAGAAATATGGAATTTAATAATAATAATAGCGGAAGTCTAATTTATAAGTGTGAATCAAAACGCAAAACCGTCAATAATAGCCTCTACCCAAGATTTGGTGTCACGTTACTCACGAACCACTAAGAATAAACTAAATACAAAGGTTTGAAAGAAATATAACAGCTGTCTGTCTCGAAAACAATGAGGCAACAGTCAAAAGGAAAACATAAAGAAGAGACGCCGGGCCTGCGGACGCCTGCAAGGCTATCTCAGTCTCGTGAATAGGAAAGTCTGCTCCCGAATTACTGCTGATGCTGCTCCTCAAAACCTGGACCTGTGCAAAAATGCACAGAAGTGTAGCATCAGCACAACCGACCCCATGTGCTGGTAAGTGTCTAGCCTAACCCCGGCGAAGTAGTGACGAGGCTAGACTGGACATCACATAAACCTGTGCAGTTATAAATCTACAGCGGAAATCGAATACCAAGTAATTAACAATATGGGAGGGGAGACATGCTAAGGGGAGATACAATATTAACAGCAATCTAGAGTAACAACTAAAACAGCTTAGGTTCACAATGAACAAAGAATTAATACTCAAATACAAACATATAGCCTCAATAACTATTGCGGCGTGCAACCCGCTCCATAATTACTACTGTTGCGGCGTGCAACCCGCTCCACAAATACCACTGTTGCGGTGTGCAACCCGACCCATATCATTTATCATGTATCATTGTTGCGGCGCGCACCCCGATCCTCACGTTTTACTGTTGCGGCGTGCAACCCGATCCTCAATATCATTGTTGCGGCGTGCAACCCGATCCTCAATATCATTGTTGCGGCGTGCAACCCGATCCTCAATATCATTTAACAGTCCGACTCCCCAAACAACAGTCACAATTAAGGGGCATAAAAATAAGTTAATATTTGACAAACATCCCGGCAAGGGAAAGAATCCAACAAGTTCAACCAAACGTCCCGGCAAGGGAATAATCAACAACGTTTTCTCTTCCTTACTTTTCTTATCTCATGATATCACTGGAGTCCAAGCTCCAAGAAATTTCTTATCTCATATTCCGTCACAAACAACAATATAACGACTTCCCAGTAAGGGAACAAAACATCATCTCAAATATTCTGGCAAGGGGGATTACTATAACCACATTAGTTCCAACATCTAACCACCACAACTATAACCAACCTATTACCACACTTGACCACCTCAGCTATATCTAACCGACTACCACACCCAACCAACCCATCTATAACTATAGTCATCATACGACACAAGGAAACATTAACCTAAGCGACCCTAGTATCCGTTAAGAACACAATGCAGAGGAATCACAACCCAACAATAGCCCGCCAAGAGGGCAACATAATGATCTCTCCTCTTTCTCACTTTTACTTCACAATTCTTTTCACAACTCGAGCAGATGCTCCAGAGGTTCAATTATCACTTATACTTTCGCAGTTCGTTCTACAACTGGAGCCGACGCTCCTCAATGAATCAAGTCATTTCATATACTTTCAATATTCGTATCACAGTTCGAGCCAATGCTCCTAGGAATCAAATTATCATATCACCATTCACATGTTATTCACAACATATAGAAATACTCCAATAAATATGAAATTCACAATCAGTTCATGATAATCACATTATAAGGACTCACGGTCATGCTAGACACCAATGTATAGATACTCGTCACCATGCCTATACATCGTACTCGATCACATAGCAATTAGCAACAAGACTCAACTCCTATTCCCTCAAGCTAGAGTTAAACCAAACACTTACCTCAAAGCCTTGAAATCCACTTAATCTTCAACTATCGCTTTACCTCGCGGTTCCACCTCCAATTCGCTCGAATCTAATCACAAATTGCTTAATTAATTTAATAAACACTATATGAAACAATTTGAATGCATAAAAATGAATTTCCCAAGTTTTTTCCAAAAATTCCAAAAATACCCCCGGGCCCACGTGGTCAAAACTCGAGGTTCGAACAAAAATCTGGTTACCCATTCCCCCACGAGTTCAAATATATAATTTGTTTTGAAATCGGACCTCAAATCGAGGTCCAACTCCCCAATTTATGGAAAACCTAGGTTCTACCCAAAAACCCCAATTTCACCCATGAAAATCCTTGATTTCAAGTGGAAAACATGTTTAATGATGTTAAAAGTTGAAAGAATTGAGTAAAAATTAACTTACAAATGATTTGGGATGAAGTTTGCTCTTGAAATATCGCCTATGGTGTTTGGGTTTTGAAAGAATGGTGAAAAGTGATGAAAATTCGACTAAGTATAAAATTTGCTGGGCCTCGGATATGGGAAATGCGAACATAGGTTCGCATTTGCGAACAAAACAGGCGTGGGAGTTGCGAACATTGTAGTTCGCATTTGCGAACTTGGGTCTGGAGGCAATTTTCGCATTTGCGAAAATTACATCGCATTTGCGATGACCCCTACCTCGCATTTGCGAGCCTTTTCCCGCATTTGCGAACACAGAGGGAAAATGGGGCTATCGCATTTGCGAAGGAAAACGTCGCATTTGCGACTGGGCGGCCCTCGCATATGCAAACATATTGTCGCATTTGCGACCCAAGCAAAGTCTCCCCTTTTTCGCATTTGCGATCAAGTGGTCGCATTTGCGATATCGCATTTGCGATCATTTCTTCGCAAATGCGAAGACACCAGCACTGAAAATACCAGATTTTTAAAAATGAGAAAATGCAATCCGATGCCTATCCAAAACTCACCCGAGCCCTCGGGGCTCCAAACCAAACATGCACACAACCTCAAAAGCATCCCGCAGACTTACTCGCGCGATCAAATCGCCAAAATAACATTATGTTCATAAAATCAAGCCTCAAAACTCATGATTTTCTTCTAAACTTCATAAACTTCCACTTTAGATATTTAGGTCCGAAACACGTCAAATGACGTCCGATTTCGACCAAACTTTACAGAAAGCGCTTAAACAATATATAAGACTTGTTCCGGGTGTCGGAACCAAAATACGAACCCGATACCACAGTCTTTTAATCAATTTTCATTTCCAATTTCCTTAATAATTTCAGAAAAATAATTTCACAGAAAAATTCTTTCCTCGGGCTCTAGACCTCGGAATTCGACTCCGGGCACATGCCTGAGTCCCATATTTTTTTACGGACCTTCCGGGACCGTCCAATCTCGGGTCCGGGTCCGTTTGCCAAAAATATTGACCAAAGTCAACTTTAATCATGTTAATATAAAATTCTTCAAATTTTTCTCGGATTTCACGGATTTCAACATAAAAATTTTTCGGCTACGCGCCCGGACTGCGCATGCAAATCGAGGCAAGTAAAAATGAGGTTTTCAAGGCCTCGGAAGCACGGAACGAGTGAGAAAACAGGTGATGACCCTTTGGGTCGTCACATGTTCGCTTTGTGGATTCGACAAGTAAAAGATTCGCTTCAAATACTTGACTTCATAATTAGTAAGTATTGTGAAAACAATATTCATCACGCTAGTTAGACACAGTAGAATACCTATGAATTTATTGGATTCACCGATGTGGATTCAATGATAAAATCCAAACTTAAGAATTATATTTGGAAGAATACCGTTTCAAATTTTCATTGGAATTATAAACATGAGGTTCGTTAATCACCAAATTGATCGAATCATTATGAATAATTAAATCCAAAATAATGATTTGTTATACCCAATTACCCATAAGTTTTGATGTTTATAAACGACATGATGGATATTTTATATGAGTAAATTGAAGTTCTTGATTATAAGACATTTATGAATCGCCCAAAGGTTGATTGTTTGTTCTTATAATTACTGAACATTAAATCGATAATTTAAATGTATCGTTAGTTTTATTTATTTATCCAAAGATAGTAAATACTACTAACTTGTACGTTAAAATTATCGAATTATGTAAAATTTATTTTAAGCATCATTATGTTAAAAAAATATATTTTGTGTTACACCCAAAGGTGGACATCAATATACATTTAAGAGTAAAACATAAACCATTCTGAATTTAACGATATATTTAATTTTAACTCAAAGCATTAATGAATGGGCATATTTTATTTGCAGCACTTGCTCTTCATTCGCACTCCGCTTCTGTTACGACCTTTAACGGACTCAACTTCTCAGATTGGTGCGAACAGATAAAATTCCATCTTGGAGTTTTAGATCTTGATGTTGCACTTTATACTGAGAGGCCAACAGCTATTACTGAAACTAGTAATACTGAAGAAAGGTCCTACTTTAAGCACTGGGACAGGTCTAACAGATTAAGCCTAATGTTTATACGAATGAATATTGCGGGCAACATTAAGACTACTTTTCCCAAAACTGAAAGCGCGAAAGAACTTCTGAAACTTGTGGAAGAATGCTCTCAAACTGCTGATATGTGACGACCCAAAGGGTCATCACCTATTTCCTCATCCATTCCGTGCTTTCGAGGCCTTAAAACCTCATTTTTTTGCTTGCCTTGATTTGCGTGCGCAGTCCGGGCGCGTAGCCGGAAAGCTTTTATGTTGAAATATGTGAATTCCGTGAAAAAATTTGAAGAATTTCGATATTAATATGATTATAGTTGACTTTGGTCAACATTTTTGGTAAACGGACCCGGACCCAAGATTGGACGGTCCCGGAAGGTCCGTAGAAAAATATGGGACTCGGGCATGTGCCCGGAATCGAATTCCGAGGTCTAGAGCCCGAGATATGAATTTTTCCGTGAAATTGTTTTTCTGAAATTATTAAGGAAAATGGAAATGAAAATTGATTAAAAGACTATGGTATCGGGCTCGTATTTTGGTTCCGACGCCCGGTACAAGTCTTAAATATGTGTTAAGCGCTTTCTGTAAAGTTTGATCGAAATCGGACGTCGTTTGACGTGTTTCGGACTCGAAATGGAAATTTGAGGCTTTATGAACATTTCAAAGAAAATCATGAGTTTTGAGGCTTGATTCTATGTATATGATGTTATTTTGGCGATGTGATCGTGCGAGTAAGTCCGTAGGATGTTTTTGAGGTTGTGTGCATGTTTGGTTTGGAGCCCCGAGGGCTCGGATGAGTTTTGGATAGGCATCGGAGTGCATTTCTCATGTTTTGAAAAATCTGGTATTTGGCTTCTGCAATTTTCGCAAATGCGAAGCCAGGGTTCGCAAATGCGAAGGCCCAGCTATCGCAAATGCGAAGGCTGGTTCGCAAATGCGAAACCAGCCCAGGTAGACCAAGCTTCGCAAATGCGAAACCAGGCGTCGCAAATGCGATGGACCCTGGTTCGCAAATGCGAGACCCAATTCGCAAATGCGAAGGGTCCCCTGGCAGCTTGAATTCGCAAATGCGAAAAAATAGTCTCGCATTTCCCAGGCCTGCATTGTTCGCAAATGCGAACCTATGTTCGCATTTCCCATATCCGAGGCCCAGCAAATTTTATACTTAGTCGAATTTTCATCACTTTTCACCATTCTTTCAAAACCCAAACACCATAGGCGAATTTTCAAGAGCAAACTTCATCCCAAATCACTTGTAAGTTGATTTTTACTCAATTCTTTCAATCTTTAATATCATTAAACATGTTTTCCACTTGAAATCAAAGATTTTCATGGGTGAAATTGGGATTTTTGGGTAGAACCTAGGTTTTTTATAAATTGGGAAGTTGGACCTCGAATTGAGGTCCGATTTCAAAATAAATTATATATTTAAACTCGTGGGGGAATGGGTAACCAGATTTTGGTTCGAACCTCGAGTTTTGACCACGTGGGCCCGGGGGCGTTTTGGAAAATTTTGAGTAAAACTTTGGGAAAATCGTTTTATGCATTCAAACTAATTCATATAGTGTTTGCTAAAGTAATTGAGCAATTTGTGATTAGATTCGAGCGAATTGGAGGTGGAACCGCGAGGTAAAGCAATAGTTGAGGATTAAGTGGATTTCAAGGCTTTGAGTTAAGTGTTTGGTTTAACCCTAGCTTGAGGGAATAGGAGTTGAATCTTGTTGTTAATTGCTATGTGATCGAGTACGATGTATAGGCATGGTGACGAGTATCTATACATTGGTGTCTAGCATGACCGTGAGTCTTTATAATGTAATTATTGTGACTTGGTTGTGAACTCCGTGTCTATTGGAGGATTTCTAGTTGTTGTGAATAACATGTGAACGGTAATATGATCACTTGATTCCTGGGAGCATTGGCTCGGATTGTGATACGAATATTGAAAGTATACGAAATGACTTGATTCTTTGGAGTGTTGACTCAAAATAGTAGAGTGAATTTTAAGATAAGGAAAGTAAGAAAGAGAAAGCGTTGTTGATTATTCCCTTGTCGGGACGTTTGGTTGAACTTGTTGGATTCTTTCCCTTGCCGGGATGGTTGTCAAATATTTGTTTATTTATGCCCCTTGATTGTGACTGTTGTTTGGGAAGTCGGACTGTTAAATGATATTGAGGATCGGGTTGTGCGCCGCAACAATGATGTTGAGGATCGGGTTGCGCGCCGCAACAATAACATATGAGGATCAGGTTGCGCGCCGCAACAATGATAAATGATAAATAATGTGGATCGGGTTGCACGCTGCAACAGCAGTATTATGGAGCGGGTTGCACGCCGCAACATTTGTTGACATCATGTGTTTATGTCTGAATATTAATTTCGTGTTTCATTGTGGATTTCTAGGCTGTTTTAGTTGTTACTCTGGATTGTTATTATTGTATCTCCACATAGTATGTTTCCTCTCCCATGATGTTAATTACTTGGTATTCGATTTCCGCTGTATATATTTATAACTGCACAGGTTTATGTGGTGTCCAGTCTACCCTCGTCACTACTTCGCCGGGGTTAGGCTAGACACTTACCAGCACATAGGGTCGGTTGTGCTGATGCTACACTTCTGTGCAATTGTGCACAGGTCCAGGTTTTGAGAAACAGCAGTAGCAGTAGTTCGGAAGCTTATTAGACTTATGTTCTATATTGATGTTATAAACTGTTAAAGATAATTGCTAGTGATGGAAAGGTAAGTAAGTTGGCTTGCCTAGCTACCACGAGTAGGCGCCATCACGACTCCGATGGTGGGAAATCCGGGTCGTGACATAAATGTTCCAGTAAACTAATATAATAATAAAAAAAAAGTAAGAAAGAAATGGAAAAAACTAATGGACGAATCAAAAAACGAAAATTAAAAAACCACATTTTAAATTTCTAAATAACATGCTGAAGAGAAAAGTAAAAAACTGATAATGCGCTGAACTTTACAAGTTGTAATAAAGTCATAAAATTATTTTTTGAACTTTACTATTTGTACTCAGTATATATAAGTTACAAATTAACTATTCTTTTGTATCATTAATTGAAGTTTCTAAACTATATTCATATAAAACAATTGAACTATGTGTTTTTTAAAATAAATTAAAAAAATAGGACAAGTCGCCATTTCATTTAGGAAACCTGAAACTTGAAAAAGGTTGTTACTTTCACTCTCCAGTAATCAATCTGAAAAAGAAAAATAAATAAAACAACTGCAAAATATCAGGAAATGAATTTAGGAAAAAGAAAAAAAAAGCAATGCCGTTTAGTACTAGTAAGAATAGGATTTACATCAACCCATCAGCTTCATCTATAAATATAATACTTCCTAAAACCCTAGAAACGACTATCTCAGTATCACCATTTTAGGGTTTGCCACTAAAGTTCTTCATCCGTTCTCTCAGCTTGTTTCCTTTCTTTGTGCAATGGCAGTATACTCTGATTGTCAGGCTAAGGGACGTCCAATGGGTAATCGGTTTTACCCGACGGAAAGAGAAGTGTTGGAGTATTTACTAGGGTTTGTGAGAGACGAGCCTCTTCACGCACAGTATGAAGTCATGCTGATCTCTACGCCGACAAGTAGCCATGGCAGATATTCGAAGCATATGATCACGGGAATAACAACAATACTCGTTACTTCATAACTCCACAAAAGAAAGAGAAGCCAACGTGGAAAAGAGTTTCAAGAACTGTTGGGAAGGGCACTTGGAAGCCTCAAAATAAAGGCCGAGATGTGTTTGATTATAAAGGGAGACTCATGGGATACGTGAAAAGTTTGAAGTATATCCCCACTAACAAATCGTCAAACAACGTAAACGGCGAATGGTTGATGACTGAGTACTCTTTGTATGATCACTACCTGAATGCTAGGGAGATTAAGAACAATGGTTTCGTAATTTGTAAGATCAAGAAGAAGGAAAAACCTGGTGACAAGAAAAATGGAAATAATAATATTGATGAGGTAGTTAATGATCGTGATAATATGAGAGATATTGAAGAATTTATCAACAGCATGTTGCAAGAAGATGTTCAAGTTAAAGACAATGGAATAACGTCGAATGGTATAGCAAAGGATGATCAAGAGAATAATATTATCCAATATGTAGAGGGAGATCAAGTTAGAGACCATGTACTTGGTTTGTTGGATTCCCCAGAGGATATTGTTAAAGTGAATGATCATGAGGAGTATGTTGAAGATTGCGTAGATCAGGAAGATGAAGTCCAAGTCCATTTACTTGAAGAATATATTGATTCCGTTATGCAATCAGAAGATGTTCAAGCTGAAGACAATGGAATAATGTCGTCGAATGATGATATAGCAAAGGATGATCAAGAGAATATGGAATACCAAGTCAAAGACCATCAACATGCTACTTTGTGGACTTCCGCGGATGATGTCGATCTGGATACTATCAATTTCTATTAGTCAGAGAATATATTTGCTAGATAATGTAGTTTAATTATCCCATGCTAGCTCTTAGATAAAGTTACAAACCAGCCTGTACTACAATACTATGATTTATCAATATATTTTGAATTTTTCTTATGTTTCTGTTATAGTTTTTACTAGCTAGGGATATATGATCGACATATTAAAGATGGCTGTTGATAGTTTATGTAGCACTACTAAAACTTAATACTAGTGAAAGTTCTGCCAAAGTTTTTGCTGTTTCTGTTTTTCTCTCAGAGAGATAGTGCTCGCTTATTATATTTCGGCGTCGATTCCCTGTTTTAGCTGCCTAGTTGGAGTATTTAGTTTTCAAGATTATGTGTGCTAGCTCATTTTGGGAAGTAGTACTAGTATTAATTAATTATGGTCTAGTTAGCAGAAAGAGTGTTTGTTCAAGGAGTTGTAGTGTTTTAGAAAGTTTTACATTGGTGAAATCATCTAAAGATCCATAGAAAGATTTCAGGGAGTCAATGATAGTGGAGAATTATATGAGGGCATCAAAGGATTTGGAAGAACTTCTTGCTTTCTATTTTTCTTTGAATTCAGATGAGTATCATATGATCTCATCATCAGGGTGTTCAAGCAAATCGTGTTTGACATCACTGACATTATATTCTGCTAAAGTAAATTAAATACGAATCTATTAATTTCCTTTTCTCATAGTCATGATATGTGAAGTAGTATAATTTTCACAAAAACATAACACCAATATAATTAATGTTTTTTCTTTTTTAATAAGGATACTTAGATTAGAAATTAAGTAACATAACAGTTATAGTTATTACAAGCCAAGACTGTTCGAGCGTTCAAGTCTTCGTCCAGCTGATAAAGCTGATAAAGCAGAGGGAGGGGGAGAAGTAATATAAAGGATGCCATGGTTGTCGTCCAGCTGAGGGTGTGAGGTTCATCCCATGCTTAGCCAAGGCATCTACTACAACATTATATTAGCTTCTCGGTATACATGTCTAAGCTCCACACGATCCAGTTCCAGCATGAACTACCTGTGAATCAGTTTCCATTTGAAGCGGCCAGAGGCTAAAGTCTTTAGCTAACTGTAGGCCTAGCCGAAGTGCTATTAATTCAGCTTCAGTAGCAGAGAAGCAAGTTAAACTGGTTGTGAATCCCCGGATCCATTGATTGGTCGAGTTACGAAAAATTCCTACAGGCAGCTCCCGCTCTGTTAGTTGCTTGATTGAAGGCGCCGTCAATGTTAAGCTTGACAAAATTATTAGGCGGTGGGTATCATTTAATGTAAAGAGTGCACGTGTTGGCTTTAGGAGAACAAGCTGGTGAAAGAAAGAAAAATTCTATAAGATGACACATGATAACAATTACAGACAATTCCTTGTGGTAATTATGAAAAAGATTATGATTCCGTATAATCCAAATATACCAAAGGATGAAAGGAACCATTAACATGGCAGGGACCTCAATTCCTTGGTAGAAAAAGGGTCCTTGAATACGCAGACAGTGCAAGCAAAGCCATTCGTTGAAGTTGGGAGCAATAGTGTTTATATGGAAGAAAGTCCATATTGGTCGGACAATGTCAGAGTCTAAAAATAAGTGGGCTATGGTTTCAGGGGTATGAGCACACGATTTGCAATTAAGATCATGGAGAACATGCAAATTGTGAAGGTAGGCTGCTGTAGGAAGGCTTTGTGAATACCTTGAAATTAAACAACATTGCAGAAAACGTTTATATATTAACAAAAGGAATATTAAATCCAGACAATAAAATTTAATTACATATGAGGGTTGCCTTGGATATATATAAACAAATGGGAAAACTTTTTTTATAAAACATATCAGAAAAACTAAGATATTGGATCAAAATAGATAGAAAGGATCAATTGTAAGATATATAAGGGGAGAAATCAAGGGCACGTTCTTTTATGACTGTTGTTGTGGTTCCTCTGCATTTTCAGGCTCCTTATTATTATTCTCTTCTTCAGCTTCATTTTCCTCAGTGTCATTTACTGGTGTCACAGCAGCACTACTCTTCTTATTATTAGCAGCTTTGAGGACATGTTGGTAATTTCCTTTTTCCATGAAGAGCTGAGCAAAATGGTGTTTGCAATAGAGATTTCCATCAAGGGAAGCATATGTTGCATGGGTAAGTGGACACCCTCCATGTGCACACTTGAAACATGACTTGTGAAATGATTCTCCTTCCATTGTCACCTGTAAGATCGTTAAGAGTTTAAGTTTTATGCACCGTCAGTCAAGTTTCATGCATCGTTAGTCAGTTGTGGATAAGTTTGTTACATCGTTTAGGTTGGACTATAACAACATGTAATTCATCGTAGCAAAATTCTAATATGTCAACCTAGCAAATATAGTAATGGCATGCTATAATCAGTTAATAGTGTCAATAAGGTTCTTTATACTATCGATATATGTAAGTTAAGTTAATTCATTTATAACATATAAACTCCGCCTATTTGAGTAAAGCATAGCCATTCCAGTTAGTTCGAATAAAGAAAGAGGGTCGCGATAGGTTGATGGCCAAAATAGTCTAATGATGTTTGAATTGAGGATTGTTGATTAATTGAGTCATTCACTAATGTCATAAACCTTTTATTTAAGCAAAAAATGATTGTTTTATACCTTTTCAAGTGGATAAACAGTTTTGTCGCAAGCAGCACATTTATCTTGGGTCCCAGAGAACATAGCAGATAGTTTGCTTGGAGCCCTTGTCTGCACAAAATAAAAACAAATTAAATTATTAGCTAAGAATGTTAAAGAAACAACTATTAAAAGAGAATATTAATTTTTTAATTTAATTTCCATGCTAGAAAAATATTGTATTCTTTTCTTAACAAACACAAGAAAAGAAGAAAATTAACGGTGGTATAGAAAAGTTAAACGGATGATGTAGAAATATGAAGTTGTGAAATATAAACAAAACATACCAGTGAATTTTGCCTCTCAGCCTTAGCTGCTCAAATGTTAATTAAAACAATGTAGATGATTAGTAGAAATGAAGATAAAATAGACTTAGGAAAAATATACTAAATTAATTAAAATGGATTTCTTACAATTCTGAAAATTCTTGGTAAAGTTTCCAGATTCCTTAAAAAGCTGTTCGAAATGAGCCTTGCAGTAGAGGACTCCTTCCATGGAAGAGTAGTTGCTCATCTGCCAATAAAATGCCATTTTATCAAATCTATCATAAGTGTAACAGAAGTAAGAAACACAAAAACAATGGGGGACATTGATTTATAAATTCTTAATAATCAACTGACTATTATTCAATATTTTAACAGCTTAATATCTAGTAAAGCCAAAACGTAATTGCATTCAAGATTTTCGCCCTTCAAGATCTTAAGAATCCCACATAAAAACAGAAGTTGAGATCTAGAGATGAAAATGTGTTTTTCTTCTTCTTGTTTTATACGAGTTTTGTCAAGTATATATAGCTGGTTCAAAGCCTGGACCGTTATAATTACGGCCACCATTCCTCAGGGCTTGGATCAATTGCTCTTTGTTATCAGGTCACCAACTTCCTTTAACTTATTAGCATTAGACAGGCATCCGCGGTCCTCATACATCGTCTTATAACTTTACTATTGCAAGAATATATCAATCGACGAGTTATGTCTTAGCTGCTTTGCGTATTATGCATATTGTCCAAATGGGGCATGCATCAAGGTTATAGGTGAGTGATAAGCGTAGAAGGCGCGCCCAGAGGCAAAGCTAGGAATTTTTCCAAGAGTATTCAGATTTGAAAGAAGTGAAAAAAAAAATTCCGACAAAGGGTGTTCAATATGTGTTATATACCTCTAAAACGTAATATTTTACCTATATATACATGGGAATTTTTTAATTAAAGGGTGGTCAATTGAACACTCTTGTGACCCGCCACTGCGCGTGCCTACAGGGCAGTAAGTCTGGTTAAGAAAAGACTAGTTATGACAGATCCTCCGAATACATATGCAGAATTTGTACAACTAACCTTAGATATTATTAAGATTGCGGTATAGTTGATTGATTGATTCGGGCAAATAGAGGATGAGGAACAAGAAAAGGGAAAGAAAATAGAGAAAAAAACAGTTAATATGAAAAAAGAAAACATACCACAAGAGTGCCTTTGCAATGGCTACATTTGAAGCAGGATTTATGATAAGTAACACCATCCGCAGACAACAAATCAACAAAATAAACAGTCTTATCACAAGCTGAGCATTTATCCAAAGTTCCTGTGAATGCCATTTTTATCTTTTATTTACTTTTTTTCTCCTTATTATTATTATTATTATTTACAGAAGCCTGAAAACCTTCAATCTCAATAACTAGTCAGAGTTAGAAATATGGCAGAGAAAAAGTACTTTTATCAACAAAGCTCTTCTGCCCTCTTATATCTAACCTGCTTTGTTATTGAGATCAAACAAACAAAAAAGGCACCCTCTCTATCTCAGCTTGTAATAGAGAATTTGCTATCTTTTTCATGTGGAAAAATTATTAGTACGTACTAGAATTCTGCTATTACACCGTTAACTTAATGACACGTGATTGGGAGATCCAAATATTAGGAGCTGAAAATAAATTTCTTTGCCTCTCAAATATGGTGGATGACATTATCTTGGATTTGAGTGAAATTAGGCTCTTCTTTGACTCTTTCTCATCACAAGCTTGTATTATTTCTTGGTAGTTTAGTTAAACTTGTTTTATCTTTGCTTTTTCTTAACCTTATAGTTATAATATTTTTATTACTATACTTTTTCCTTGAAAATTTGATGTTCATTAGACCTTTGCCTAATGCTGTATGGTGGGCCGGGCTGGGACCGGGACCGGATCGGGCCCGCGGTCTTAACGGGCTAAACGGTCCTGGCGAGCCGGTCCTGGTGGGCCGGTCTCCAATGGTGCAGGAGGCCCGTGGCGGGCCGGTTCACTTCTATAAGCCCACGAGCCCGGGACCGGCAGGCGGGCCTGGGCCGGTTCAACCGGGCCTAACGGGCTCCAACGGTTATTTTTTTACGGTCAGATTTTTAAAATCTAGCCGTTGACCTTCATAATTTATCCGTTGGTCACTTTAAAAAATAGCCATTTGGCCCCCAAACTTTATATAATTACACTTTTTCCCAATTCTCAACTATAAATACCCCCTCATTCTTTCATTTTTACTCACCAATTCATCAATCTCTCTCAATCTCTCTCAATCTATATCTAATTTCTCTTCTATAATTGTTTATTTTATTATTGCAATTTCGTGAAAAATTGTGAAGTTGGTGAATTGAAGTATTCAAGTCTTCAAGTCTTCAACGATTTTCAATTTTCAAGAAGTTGTTCGGCAATTCGGTAAACTCGTTCCAACTCTTAAGTTTTAAGAATATATTTTTGTGTATTTTAGTTTGCATAATTGTAATTAATATGGCATTTTCTTTGAAAAAAATGTTTGGTGGTAAGGGAAAAGCTAAAATTGGTGAAAGTAGTCGCCAACCTACTACCGTTCCCCCGGCTCCCCGACCCAGACCTGTTACCCGTCCTGCTGCTCCTATTATTCTTGATAGTGATAACCCTTGTTTTTAATTTTTCGATAGTGAATTTTGCCATAATGTTGCACCAGGTCAAAGATTAAATGAAGAAGTTATGAATGCTCTTTATCCTAATAAAACTATCTTAGAAAATGATGAGAAAAATGAGGATGTAGATGAAATCCAACCCGATTTAGATGATACACCTACTAATCCTGTTAATAACCCAACTGATGCACCGGCCGACCCACCTGTAGAAACCCCTACTTTTAATAGACAACCTTCTAAACGCCTAGAAACATCATTAGTTTGAAACTTTTTTACTCAAGTAAGAGAACAAAATAAGGCTAAGTGTAACAATTGTGGGAAATTGCTGGCGCATAAATATACTGGAGACTGTAGCGGCACGGGTAGTTTGGCTAGGCACATACAAACACACCCTAGAGATAAAGTTAGATATTTACAAATGAAAGCGAAGCTAGAGGGGACAAGTATAGATACTGCGGTTAACCCTAGTACAGGTTCAAATCTAGTTCAACCAGGAATTAACACTGTGACCGGAGGTATTTTATATTACGATCCAAATAAAGATCGTGAAGAATTAGCAAAGATGGTTACCGTTATGTGCTTACCCTATACTTTTCCTTCTAATCCTAATTTTGTGCATTATATTAGAAAAGTTTTTAATCCTACTTATAAAGGTTGGCCTCGCGCAACAGTTAAGAGCGATATTTATAAATATAAACATGAATATGAACAATATTTGCGGTATTTATTTACTCATATAACTAATCGGATTTCTATTACTACTGATATTGGTAGAAGTAATAATGACTGTGATTATCTAACTGTTAGAAGTCATTGGATAGATGAGGAGGTGGATAATGCAAAAACGCATTATTGCATATAGAATAATTAATTCACGTCACACAGGTAAGTTTATTGCTAACACTGTTGCAGATATTTTGTAGATATTTCTGCATTAGAGATAAAATAATGGCAATTTCTATGGATAATGCTTCTAGTAACACTAGTGCTATAGGCATACTTACAACAACACTAAATCCTGCATTTAGTAATATATTCCATGTGAGATGTATTTGTCATATTTATCATTTAATTGTCGGTGATGGTATGCGAATTTTAAATTTAGAAATTGAAAAGGTTAGAATGGCTCTTAATTGGCTTTTTTATTCAAACCGTAGAAGTAGACTTAGAGAGTATTTTAAAAAATGTGATGAATATGGCCTTAGAGAAAGAAAGGTTCCTAAACCTTGTCCGACTAGATGAATTATATGTACGAAAGTTTAGTAGTTGCATATGAATATAGAAACCCAATTAATGCAACGTTTAATGCTCGTGTTGGTGGTGAGGATGATGATGAAATCCTTACAAATCAAGATTGGACGAATGTTAAAATTCTTATAGATTTTTTAGAACATTTTCAAATTGCTACAAATGCATTTTCTGGGCAATAGTATCCTACTATTTCAAATTGTTTAGTTTATATTGCAGCACTATGTGATTTGTTTGTTGAATTTCGGAGGGTGGGAAAATTTATAAACTTGCTATAAATGCAATGAAAGAAAAGTTTAAAAAATATTTTTTCCCTATCCCCCCTATTTATGGTGTTGCTGCAATGTTAAATCCTACAATGAAATTAGGAGGTCCTCACTTTTGGTACTCAAATATTTATAAGGCTTTAGATCTTTCAAATGAGGAATTTTCTACACTTGCAGATGCAAAAGCCTCAATTAAAATTAATGCTCAAACAATTTATAATGCTTATCAACTTGCCTTAGATCATGCTAGGCCAAATGTTCCAACCCCTACTTCATCTAGTTCACAATTGTCTAAAAGAGCTGCGGGCTTAAAAGCACTTAAATCTTGGACGGAGTTCAGGGGTTCTCAAGGTGATAATTATGATGAAACTTCACATCTAAATGAGCTTCAAGTTTATTTGTCGCAGGGACTTGAAAAGGAGAATCCAGACGGCACTTTTGATCTTTTAGAATGGTGGAAGGCAAGGGAAAAACATTTTCCGGTTCTTGCAAGGATGGCTCGGGATATTTTAGCTATTCAAGCTTCAACTGTTGCATCAGAGAGCGCTTTCAGTCAAGAAAGACTTCAAATAGGTGATCATAGAGCGTCTATGAGGGAGAGCTTGGAAAAATCAGTACTGTTCAGAGATTGGATCCACTCGGAAAGAAGAAACTTTGGACTTGCGGAATCACAACCGGAGATAGATGAAGCTTATGAAGAAATGATAGCGGAACTTGCGGAGGATGCTGCTTCGCCCGGAAGTGGTGATGAACAAGCTTCTTTTCCACCTCCACCAACGGAACCTCCTCCGAACCTTGAAGGATTTATGAGATTTGTTAGAGATACAATGTAGATTATGGTGTAACTTGTACTTTGGTACATCTTCTTTAGTTTTTTCTCTTTTTAATGGTGGTATTAGTACCTTGTTGTGCTCATTCCATTGGGGGGAAGAAGACTAAGAAAGATATGCCATTTTTGGTAATAAAAATTATAAGACATGCCCTTGAATATCTCTTTGCAATATTTTTTTGTCTTTAACTTGCAATTATTTATAAGCTATAATATATATACATAACATACAATATATACTAAAAGAAAATATATAAGGGAATATATATACATAACATACAATATATACTACAAGAAAATATATAAGGGAATATATATACATAACATACTATATATAGTATACTATAATATATAAGGGAATATATATACATAACATACAATATATATACTACAAGAAAATATATAAGGGAATATATATACATAACATACTATATATAGTATACTATACTAGTATACTATATATATTATATATACTTGAAGAAGTAGTACTATATATACTACAAAACAAGATTTTTTCAAAACGAGGGCCCCACCCCCAATGACCACCAACGGTCATATTGCACAAATAGCTTTTTTTTTTATCAATTTACAAACTAACCTTCTCTAACACTATAAATACCCCCCTCCCTCTTCTTTATTTCGATACTCAATACTCATTTCTCAATCTAAATTTCTCTCAATCTCTCAATCTCCAATTTTCAAGACTTCAAGTCTCAATCTCAATTTTCAAGTTAAATCATGCCTCGTTCGGAACGAGTGCGCTTATTTGTTTCGCAATACTATGAAGTGCTTGAAGAAAATGAAGAAGGCCAAATATTAAAGTGCAAGAACTGTGGAAGAGTCTTAAATTTTCGTTCAGGGTGTACCACAGGCATTTTAAGGAGGCATATAAAGTATTGTGTTGAGGGTATTTATCCGCAAATTCGTCTTTAAGATTTTTCAACAATTTGTGTTATTTTAAAATTATTAGACGTATTTATGCTTCATGTTGTACTTTGTTATTAATTTATTATGCATGCCAATTTAGTTTTACTATTGTTTTGTTATTTTACTTTTTCGTCAAACACTTTAATAATTAGATTTCTATATTATATATACTACATATATTTATATAGCCATGTATAAGAGCAATTTATATATATACATACATATATGGTTTACAAGAAATTGCCTTAAACAAAAAAAATTTTAAAAAAAAGCCCGGAAATAAAAAAGCCCGTTAGGCCCGCTAAGCCCACGAGCCCGACCCATTTAGCCCAGGACCATATGGGCTTAGGCCCGTCACGGGCTGGTCCTACCCGTTGAGCCCACGAAGCCTGGGACCGTGAAGCCCGGGACCGCCGGAGCCCGAACCGCTAAGCCCAGGCCCGTTTAGCCCATTTAGGCCCGGGCCCGGACCACCATACAACATTACCGGTGATACAAGGATATGCCACCGGAAACGACAGGGGAGTTNCCCGTCATGGGCTGGTTCCACCCGTTGAGCCCACGAAGCCCGGGACCGCCAGAGCCCGGGACCGCTAAGCCCAGGCCCGTTTAGCCCATTTAGGCCCGGGCCCGGACCACCATACAGCATTACCTTTGCCTAAGAAAATATGGTCTGTTTTTAGACAAAAGTCACTCTCTAATACCCAATGATGGATATTTTTTTGGGCTTGTTTTTTCGCATTTTAATTCATTAAGTTTAGAGTACTATTATAGTACATGTGTATTCCATGCATCAATTAGGGTGAGTAGCCTCATTTGTTTTTTTAAAAGATTAAAAAGTCTGAATCTGAATAGATGTCTGAATATCAAGATGTATATTAAGATTAAGATATCTGAATCTGAATACACATCTGAATATTAAGATGTGTTTTAAGATCTGAATACTAAATGATTAAGATTGTTTGTTTTTTAAACAACTGAATATATAGAATTTATCTTTATTTAAAAATTAATAAACGTAAATTCAAATAAAATATTAATTAATCTAATATTCTATCAATAATATATATGATAGTTTTTTGTGGTGATGGTTAACGTAGGTACTTATGGTGTGGCTAAAGGCGGTGATTGGTGGTGATTTTGATTGATGGTGGTGGTTCTAGGTAGTAGCTAGTGGTGATTGGTAGCTATAGAGATTATGGTTGAGGATGGTGGTGGTGGATGTGATAGTTAATAATGGTGTATGGTGGTGGTGGTTGTGATTGTGGTTGTGGTTGAGGAAGGTGATGGTGGGTGGTGATAGTTTATAATGGTGGACGGTGTCGACTATGGTTATTGATGGTGATGGGGTGGCTAATGGTGTAGTTGAGGTGGGTGAGTGTGGTTATGGTTGGGGATGATGGTGGTGGTAGTAGGATGTTGGGTGGTGGTAGTGGTGGCGGCTATGATTGAGGATGGTGGTGGTGTTAGTTGATAATAGTAGGCTGTGGCGGTAGTTAGTAATGAATGTGGATGATAGCATCTTAATGAAATTAATGATGCTTCGTAAAAAAAATAAAAGCACTTAATGATTAAGATCTGAATGATTAAGATTCAGGCTTTTAAGACAAACGCACTTAATAACTGAGGTCTGAATGATTAAGATTCAGACCTCCATTAAATGCAAACAAATGAGGCCAGTATTTTAAACTACTAAGTTAAGAGTACTATTATACGGTTGCACTTACTATTCTCATGCGATGATAGGTGCGACTAGAGGCGGATCTAGGATTTAAAGGTGGCTGATGTTCGGCAATAAATGCGTATATTTTTCCATTGTTGCCTCATGTTCTAGTACTTTTTAATCGTCTTTTGAATATTAGTTATATTATTTTGTGCTTAATATTATATTTTAACTGTGTAGGAATAAAACGGTATGAAGATAAAGAGATTTGGAGCAAAATTAGATGAAACACGGAAGGAAAAGGAAGAAAAATAAATAAATATAATAAGGGGGACACACTTTGATCATTGTCCCCCAAGTGGAGACAAGAAAGCTTATAAATTGCAATTGATGAAGTAACGAAAAAGGAATTGAAGGCAAGAATTGAAAACGCTATTGTCTCTAGCGCCCTGGAGGGCGCTGGGCGCCGGTGACGCGGATTTTGTCCTATTTTGCCCGGCACGGTTTATTCGACCCTAGACCTATCCAACACGTATAAAAGCAAGACTAAACATATATTTTGGGGGAGGACGCCACTTTAGAGAGATCTAACATATTTTGAAGGAGAATTCACGTGGAGGAACACACACCACGATTGCAGGAGGCTTCCAACTAGTTTTTCTTCTTTTCTGTTCCTTTAATTTTATAGTTTATTAGTTCTAGAGTTTTGGGTGCTACATGAACGTTGTGGTTTGAAGCTTGAATTGTTCTTATTATTTTATCATATTGGTTTATTTATTCAATCTTGCGCTTAATTATTTGATTGCTTGATCACCAATTAAATACTATCTACGAATCTAGGATTGAACTCGGGAGAGGAAATTCTAGATTGCATATAAGATTGAGTAGAGCAAGATCTTAACTCTTAGGGGGAGCGGATTTGCGGTTAGGATAGGAATATACCTAATCGCCTTGCTTGGTTATTATACTGGAATTATAAATGCGTTCTTGTTAATCTTAATTCCATAGGAATATAGGCGTTAGGTTAGCTTGAATAGGCGAGTTGTACTTTGGGAGAAGGCTACGAGCAATATTAACCCTGTCAACCAATAAACCAGATAAATTAATTTGACGATTTAAGTGAAAAACTCAACGGGATTGTTAGCTAACCCATAGCTCTAGAATATTTACTCACATTGAATTCGTCTTTAAGATTATCGTTGTTTTCTTTAATCTCTTAATTTGTTACTCTAGATTAATTTTAATTAAATATGCATACGTTGGGATTCGCTTGAATAGACTAATTATTTGGTTTAATTTAGTTGATAGTTAATCACAAGTCTCTGTGGGTACGATATCTGGACTTACAATCCTATATTACTTGTCGACCACATATACTTGCGTGTGCGTTTGGGAGCAACAAGTTTTTGGCACCGTTGCCGGGGACTTAGAAATTAACTATTCTACTAGATTAGATTTTTACTTTTTGCCTATTCAAGTTTTCTTTTTAATCTTGGTTTAATATTTTATTATCTTTGTTGACATGGTATCTTGGAATGAGAATTGGTCGAATATTGGTTATTCTTATTATAGTGATCCTTGTCCATATTGTGGAGGACCACACTTGTGGCAAAACTGTGCATCTCAATTTGATGTGTGGAATTTTGTAATATGTGTGGTGGTCAAGGTGGTCATTGGGATGGTTGTCCTAATTCTTATTATCCTTCTCAGAGTTCTTATTATAATGTTTCTAATAATGTTTATGAGTTTGATAGGAGCAATGAAGTGGAGGATATAGAAAGCATGGCTCGTATTATGGACATGATAAGGCAAATAGTCGATCAACAGAACATGATGAGGCAAATAGTCGAGCAACAAAGTCTTGATGCCTTAACGATCAAAAGACTCCAGACTAGAATGGACGAATTAATGGCTAATTTCCAAGAAGAACCTCAATTCGATGAAGAGAGCGAGTTCCCACAAGAAGATTATTTTGAAGAAGCAGATATAGTGAGCCAATCTTGGCTTGAGGAACAAGCTCAACTGATAAAATCTCATGACTTTCTACGTGATGGTCTTTCAAATATGACAGAACAACTGATAGAAGGAAGAACTGAGCTCAGGCAAGAGATAGACCAATTTGGCTCAGATATCCATGACATGCAGGCTCAATTGTATAAAAAGGTTGAGGCGTCTAATACCCTACAACCAATTTTTGTGGATACTGGCAAGCTTGTGGAGTGGAAAGAGGAATTTCAACTATTCGACCAAAATATTATTAATGATGCCAAGGTTGACGAAGAGTGCAAAATTGAGGATGTCAAAAATAATGCAATTTTGGTGTTGGAGCGTATTGGACCTCATTCTAAACACTCTTCAACATTGTGTTTGGTTGGTGACATGGAAATTTATCCAATCGAGCATATGGAGGATTTAATAGATGAGGAACAAAGTGTTTATATTCTGAAATTTGCCACACCAAGGAGACAAAACGACATTCCTCACTTAAAGGCCAAGAAGTGCAAGATGCGATACCTATTACTTGGTTCCTTTATTTTTACACCACCGCCCCAGGAACGTGATAGAAAAATTAATGCAAAATTGGGGGCGCAATTCATATCTTCAAAGTGGAAGAAAAAGTGGTGAAAGTGATGGCGTCGTGCCGCGACGTTAAATCAAGCGCTTGTTGAGAGGCAACCCATTCTATTTTTCTCTTTTTCTTTTGTTTATTTTTTTTTGGTAGTATTATTTTGTGTTTTGTAGGAATAGGAGCATGAAGTCAAAGCCAATAGGCATGTGCAAAAGCGAGCAGGTAGTCGAAATTAAGTGTGAGGTACCCGCACAAGGGATCATACCTGGGAGAAGTCTGAGTATCCCGTGCTGCTAATGTTTCGTCCTTTGGCCTACCAGGGAGTCTCTTTTACCCTATTGTTATTTTCAGTGTGCATTGAGGATATTGCACAATTTTAAGTGTGGGGTGAGGAGATTGTCTGGGTGATTTTCTGTGCTATCTTAGCTTAGTTGTAGTACTCATTCTTAGTGTAGTAGTTTTTGTTTGAAAAAAAAATCAGAAAATTGAGACTTTTCCTAATGATGGATTTTGTGGACAGCTTTCTTGAGGGATTAAAGTCCAACAAATAAAAAAAAATCAATTTTTTTTATTTCTAGTTAGTTTTAGTCAGATAATAATCCCTCTTGGTTTTTCTTTGTGCATCGATTCTTTTCCAAGGGATGTAACTTGAACCGGGTAACTTTTTATTTTTATTTTTTAGGATCGGATTATTTTTTTTCTTTATTGTAGGAGTAGAAAAAGAGGGAGAAGAAAAACTTATGTAACTTGTTTGATACTAGTATATTTAGGCCTGAGTTTGAGTAGTACTTTCCTCTGAGTTCTTGAGTAACGAATAAAATAGCAGACTTTCCGACACCTAAGCTCAGGGTTCTGACTCTATATATAACTTATGCTTATTTTGTGGTCTGCAATGATCCTGTCTGTCTTAGAGTGGAATTGATCCATCTTGATTGATACTTGTGCCATGTGAGGTGAGGATTTCTTACATATATTTCATGTTTTGCATCTTAGTCTAGAACTTGCCCTGCATGTTATTGAAGCGATAAAAGTGTTGCTCTGTTTAGAAGATGATAATAGGCTTTCTTTGATATGTCTTGTGAATTTTAGCCTTTTCAGATATTGTACCACTAGTTAGCCCTTTGAGCCTGTAGCCTTTTGTTCGAAGCCGTATTTTTTCCTTGATCCTCTTGTTGAATCCCTAGTTTTTGCACCATGCTTCCTTGAGCATTGTTGCTTAGACTGTGATATTAATTAATAAGTTTGAAGAAAGGGATGATTAAGTGAAAAATAGTAACCAACGATAGCTGAAAGATGATGAAAAGGCATTCTTGAAAAGAATGTTATATGATTAAAAAAAAAAGTGAATGAGAAAAAAAATTGCTTTGAAAAAAAAAAAATTAAAACATTCTTGATATGAGGGAAATACTTGTGAAACAATAGATGAAGAGATGGCTGAAAAATAAAAGTGAAGAGTAGAAAATAATGGGTGGTAAAGTCTAAAAATGCAAAGTGCTTAGGGAAGTGTAAGTCACTATTATACAATTCTCCTACCCGTCCCTTAGCCAACACTACAACCCGTTAAAGTGCTATTTGATTCTATTCGAGCATACTTAATTAGTGTAGATGTACATAATGGGCAAGCCTATGATTCTTTGTGCATACATGTGAATTCGTTTGTGAGTGCGAGAGTTGTTCTTTGATACTAAATCCTTAAATTATATTCATTCTTTGATTTGAGTGTAAGGACTATTTCTTCATGTGAGGGCACTTGTTTCATGATGGATAGGTGATGTTATTAGCTTTATTTGACAGAGTAGGTGAACGAGCTTAAATTTGGTGAGTTAGAGTCCCTCTATGAGGTTAGGAAGTTAGAAGTTTGTTGTTTGTTTGTGACTTATATATCTTGCACGATGATAAGGAAGTGTATATCTTATGGTTTGAGTTGCTATAGGGCCTAATTGTTAGTATCTACCGAAGTGGTGGTGTTTCTAGGCTTGATTTGTTGAGAGTGATTTTAGTGCTTACTCGAGGACGAGCAAGAGTCTAAGTGTGGGGTGTTGTAGTACTCGTTCTTAGTGTAGTAGCTTTTGTTTGAAAAAAAAATCGAAAAAAAATCAAAAAATTGAGACTTTTCCTGATGATGGATTTTGTGGACAGCTTTCTTGAGGGATTAAAGTCCAACAAATAAAAAAAAATCAAAAATTCTTTTTTTTGTTTCTAGTTAGTTTTAGTCAGATAATAATCCTTCTTGGTTTTTCTTTGTGCATCGGTTCTTTTCCAAGGGATGTAACTTGAACCGGGTAACTTTTTATTTTTATTTTTTAGGATCGGATTATTTTTTTTCTTTATTGTAGGAGTAGAAAAAGAGGGAGAAGAAAAACTTATGTAACTTGTTTGATACTAGCATATTTAGGCCTGAGTTTGAGTAGTACTTTCCTCTGAGTGCTTGAGTAATGAATAAAATAGCAGATTTTCCGACACCTAATCTCAGGGTTCTGACTTTGTATATAACTTATGCTTATTTTGTGGTCCGCGATGATCCTGTCTGTCTTAGAGTGGAATTGATCCATCTTGATTGATACTTGTGCCATGTGAGGTGAGGATTTCTTACATATATTCCATGTTTTGCATCTTAGTCTAGAACTTGCCCTGCATGTTATTGAAGCGAAATAAAAGTGTTGCTCTGTTTAGAAGATGATAGTAGGCTTTCTTTGATATGTCTTATGAATTTTAGCCTTTTCAGATATTGTACCACTAGTTAGCCCTTTGAGCCTGTAGCCTTTTGTTCGAAGCCGTATTTTTGCCTTGATCCTCTTGTTGAATCCCTAGTTTTTGCACCATGCTTCCTTGAGCACTGTTGCTTAGACTGTGATATTAATTAATCAATTTGAAGAAAGGGATGATTAAGTGAAAAATAGTAACCAACGATAGCTGAAAGGTGATGAAAAGGCCTTCTTGAAAAGAATGTTATATGATAAAAAAAAAGTGAATGAGAAAAAAAAATTGCTTTGAAAAAAAAATAAAAATAAATTAAAACATTCTTGATATGAGGGAAATAGTTGTGAAACAATAGATGAAGAGATGACTGAAAAATAAAAGTGAAGAGTAGAAAATAATGGGTGGTAAAGTCTAAAAATGCAAAGCGCTTAGGGAAGTGTAAGTCACTATTATACAATTCTCCTACCCGTCCCTTAGCCAACTTTACAACCCGTTAAAGTCCTATTTGATTCTATTCGAGCATACTTAATTAGTAGAGATGTACATAATGGGCAAGCCTATGGTTCTTTGTGAATACATGTGAATTCGTTTGTGAGTGCGAGAGTTGTTCTTTGATACTAAGTCCTTAAATTATATTCATTCTTTGATTTGAGTGTATGGACTATTTCTTCGTGTGAGGGCACTTGTTTCATGATGGATAGGTGATGTTATTAGCTTTATTTGACAGAGTAGGTGAGCGAGCTTAAATTTGGTGAGTTAGAGTCCCTCTATGAGGTTAGGAAGTTAGAAGTTTGTTGTTTGTTTGTGACTTATATATCTTGCACGATGATAAGGAAGTGTATATCTTATGGTTTGAGTTGCTATAGGGCCTAATTGTTAGTATCTACCGAAGTGGTGGTGTTTCTAGGCTTGATTTGTTGAGAGTGGTTTTAGTGCTTACTCGAGGACGAGCAAGAGTCTAAGTGTGAGGTGTTGATGTTCGGCCAAAAATGCATATTTTTCCATTGTTGCCTAATGTTCTAGTACTTTGTAATCGTCTTTTGAGTATTAGTTATATTATTTTGTGCTTAATATTATATTTTAACTGTGTAGGAATAAAGCGGTGTGAAGATGAAGAGATTTGGAGCAAAATTGAATGAAACGTGGAAGAAAAAAAAATTAAATAAATATAATAAGGGGGACACCCTTTGATCATTGTCCCCTGAAGTGGAGACAAGAAAGCTTATAAATTTCAATTGATGAAGTAACGAAAAAGGAATTGAAGGCAAGAATTGAAAACGCTACTGTCTCCAGCGCCCTGGAGGGCGCTGGGTGCCGGTGACGCGGATTTTGTCCTATTTTGCCCGGGACACGGTTTATTCGGCCCTAGACCTATCCAACACGTATAAAAGCAAGACTAAACATATTTTTTGGGGGAGGACGCCACTTTAGAGAGATCTAACATATTTTGAAGGAGAATTCACGTGGGGGAACACACACCACGATTGGAGGAGGCTTACAACTAGTTTTTCTTCTCTTCTCTTCCTTTAATTTTATAGTTTATTAGTTCTAGAATTTTGGGTGCTACATGAACGTTGTGGATTGAATCTTGAATTGTTCTTATTATTTTATCTTATTGGTTTATTTATTCAATCTTGCGCTTAATTATTTGATTGCTTGATCACCAATTAAATACTATCTACGAATCTAGGATTGAACTCGGGAGAGGGAATTCTAGATTGCATATAAGATTGAGTAGATCAAGATCTTAACTCTTAGGGGGAGCAGATTTGCGGTTAGGATAGGAATATACCTAATCGTCTTGCTTGGTTATTATACGGAAATTATAAATGCGTTCTTGTTAATCCTAATTCCATAGGAATATAGGCGTTAGGTTAGCTTGAATAGGCGAGTTGTACTTCGGGAGAAGGCTACGAGCAATATTAACCCTGTCAACCAATAAACCAGATAAATTAATTTGACGATTTAAGTGAAAAACTCAACGGGATTGTTAGCTAACCCATAGCTCTAGAATATTTACTCACATTGAATTCGTCTTTAAGATTATCGTTGTTTTCTTTAATCTCTTAATTTGTTACTCTAGATTAATTTTAATTAAATATTCATACGTTAGGGTTCGCTTAAATAGACTAATTGTTTGGTTTAATTTAGTTGATAGTTAATCACAAGTCTCTGTGGGTACGATATCTGGACTTACAATCCTATATTACTTGTCGACCACGTATACTTGCGTGTGCGTTTGGGAGCAACAGTGGCGGGTGCCAAAATTTCCTTTAATGTACACCTTATAATAACTACTAATATATAGTTTGTTCAGAATGTTTGTCTGGTTCATTTTTTTTAGTTTATTTGGGCAATTTAATAAGCACTTTATTTGCAAATATAAAAATTACATCAATTTTTCAGACCCTACTTATAGAATTTCGATGGGTATATATGTTATTATTGTCGTATGAAAATTACATCTCAGACATTAAGAAGCAAATAGAATTAATATTTTAAAGAAGGAATCATAGTTTTATCATTAATAATACAAGTAAAATCAATATTTTCACTAGGGAACTACATATTTTTGTATGCTAAAAGTAAATTTGGACAAGTAAAATAAAATCTTTAATAAGGGAACTCCACCGACCGATCAGAATAAAATTTAAAAAGAAACATATTGAATAGATAAATTATACCCCATAAGTAAATGCAGAATTAGATAAACTACAAGATCTCAAAAAAATCATAAATCTAATGCTTGCGAAATATTCATCATAATTTATTACTAAAGAGATTTAAATAGTATTTAACAATCATAGAATAACACAAATTTTTATGATATAATAAAAAAAAGAAATTATAAATTAATTTTCTAAATATCAAGACCCAAGATTTTTGATTTTGAAAGAAGAAAACTAAAAGATTTGAGATTAAGAGAAATGCTTATTTTATGAAATTTTAAATTTTGGAGCCTTTTTTTTTAGTGCTCTTGCTAAATATTACAGATAACGTAATAGAATAGAGGGAAAAAATTAAAATAATAAACGACAAATAGGAAATTTGGAGGTAGCCAAAAAGGAAAATGACTGGGAGAAAAGAAATAAAAGCACAAGGAAAAGGGAAAGTCAGACAAGGTTCAAGATAAATTTGAACTTGAATTTTACACACGAGAAAAGCTTTCAAAAAGGTTTACCAATCATGGAACCTTTGTCTAGTTTGCGGATGGGGGTGGCAGGATCATATATTTAACCTAGTTTAAATTTTTTTTTGTACATAAATATATGATAATTTTACCAACCGAGCGGGTGCCATACTGATAATAGGCTAGATTTATGTATTTGGCTATTGTTTATGCCCCAGCTTGATTATGTCTCACTGTGATAATATAGTTAGATGATGATAAATTGGCTCTAATTGTGAATTTCACACGTTGCAGGAGTCATTGGCATGAATGAGGACTTAAGACTGTAATCGGAGCTAAATTGAAGCAAGAAAAGCCCCTAGAAGCTGAGTACGTGGGAAGACGAGAGAAAGAAGAGCTAAAATGGAGACCTGGACTAGCGCGGCAATTAGCGCGTCTCGCTAGCGCGACCGCGCTAGCCCAGTTAGTCGAGGCAGAATGATAGAGCATATGCGCGGTCACTAGCGCGACCGCGCTAGCCCAGTTCCGGAAAATTAAACTTCAGGGGTAAATTTGGAAGTTCGGTGGCAAATCCACTTAACCTATAGAAGGTCTAGCTCGCCCAAGAGATGATTATCAAGGTTTTCATAGCTTAGTTCAAGGAAAGGAGGATAATTCAACATCGAGTTCTTCCTTTCTTCCTTTTGTGTTTTCCAATTTATGATGAAATTGAATATTGTTTTGATGAACACTAGTATGAGTAGCTAAAATATTTAGTCTAAGGTTTTGATGGAACCTATTGAAGGATGAACTTCTTGTTATGTTAATATAGTTTGCCCGGTTTAATCTCTATTTGTTCAACCATGTTCTTACTGTAGTTAATTGATAGGATCCTCAATTAGCTGTGCCTATTTAGTGTGTATAACTCGGGAGAGAGTGCATATTTAGGTCAATTGTTGAACAACACCACTCTCAAGTATATGAGGGATCATTAACCGAGGGTTTAAAGGCGGGATTAGGGATAACGAAGCCTTGGGTGCAATCTAAAGTGAGCTGTAATAAACAAAGCCAGCTAGCGTAACTCGGGAGAGTGCGTCTAGTAAATTGTCGTGATTACTCGGGAGAGATTTGCGGTAATAAAAGTGCTCATGATTGATAGAGACAATGAGGCAATTCTATGTGAAACATAACTGGAAGGGATTCCATCAATAGGGGAAATCACAACCTTAGAACCTTCTCTTAATTGTTTACAACTTAATCATAGTTAGTTTTCAGTTGCTTATTTACATTCATTCGTAGTTAGTAGAAACATCCTCAATTGTTATTCCGAAAGTTTGGGAAGTTGATTACGTAGAATTTCGTAAGTCTAACGAGAGTAATTGATAGGTTAATTCCTTGTGGGTTCGACTCTGGGCCAAATACTCAGATTATATTTGCAACGTCCGCGTGTCCTTTTTATAAGGCATAGTTGGGCATGATCAAATTTTGGCGCCGTTGCCGGGGAGTTAACGGTGTTATCAATTACAATTGAAAGATATACCAAAATTCTTAGTGTAGTCATTGTTCTTCCTTTCAAATCTTTACATTGAAATTTTAACGTTTGTTGACTTGGTTGTACAGGTGCATGCCTAGAAACTCAACGAGAACTGGTGAAGTATTCGAAGCTTTATCTGATCCCGAGAAAGTTTTTAAGGCCTTGAACCGGGCCAACTGGAAAAGCAAACAGCAACAAACAATTGAACAAATCGAACCGAACATGGGAGATCACGAAGAAAACCCAGCTGCACCAATAGCGCCAGTGGCACCTCTTGTGCCAGAGGCTGCTCTCTATGATTGGGCACAACCCACAGCTGAAAATCTGGCCACAGCAATTTTAGTCCCACAAATACAGGCTGAATCGTTCCAAATCACGAACAACATGTTGCACTTGCTGCAAAACAAGGGACTATTTTCGGGGTCACAAGTCGAAGATCCTCAACAGCACTTGAAGAATTTCCTGTCTATCTGCAAAACTCAAAGGCAGCCCAACGTAACTCAGGAAGCAATCAAGCTATTATTGTTTCCATTCTCAGTGACAGGAGCTGCCCAGACCTGGCTAAACTCACTCCCCATTAATTCCATAACAACTTGGGAAGAGTTGGTCAAGCAATTCGTGAACAAGTTCCACCCACCCAACAAGACTGCTCAACAAATTGATGAAATTTTGAGTTTCAAACAGAGACCAATGGAGACACTGCATGAAACATGGGAACGATTCAAATGGATGCTAGTTATATGTCCGCACCATGGTATTCCAGATCTGATGTTGGGGTAGCGGTTTTACGTGGGATTGTCAGATAGCGTGAAAGGTAATGTTGATGCCTCAGCTGGTGGGGCATTCTTGAGCAAAACATGGAGGGAAGGTCAGAGTCTACTTGATAAGATGGCACAGAATTCGGGGTGGACAACCAGGAACGCACCTATCACTCCAGTGGTTCACTCAGTGCCCCTAGATCCGTCCAACACTCTTGTTGAAGATATGGCCACATTAATGACACAAATGAGTATACTCACCAAAAAAGTGGAAGAATCAGGGCAGAAGCAGCAGGTACATATTGTAGATACTACCAATGGGGGCTTATGCACATCTTGCATTAGTTAGCCAATTGGTAACCAGTGGAATGCAGAAAGTGATCATCATCACTACCCTGAAGACATGAATTATGTGTCTAACTATGGAGGCCAAAGACAGGGTGGTCAAAATTGGGGTCAGCAGCAGTAGCAGCCATACAGGCCAGTCCAGCCACAGTTCAACAATGGAAACATGGGAGGAATGAGACCTCCCAATAATATGGCACCTTATCAAAGGCCACAGGGATATAATAATCAAAATCAGCAGCAGGGTATCATCCTCCTCAGCAACAGCATGGTGGACGGCAGGAAGATGGGTTTGCTAGACTCGAGGCAATGATGCAGCAGGTTATTGGGTCTAATGCAAAAATTAGTGAAAGAGTATATGCACAAGATTCGGCTATCAAGAATATTAAAGTGCATATGGGCCAGATTTCGATGTCTCTAAACAATCGTCCTCATGGGACATTACCTGCAAACACTCAAATAAATCCAAAAGATCAAGGCCCGAAGTAGCTGATGGCAGTGAGTCTACGTAATGGCAGAGATTTAGATGTGGAGCAAGAGAGGACTCGAGAAAGCAGACAGGCTGAGACACTTATACCAGTGCCCATTGAGCTAGATGATTCAACGAAACTGACAGAGGTGACAGTCCAGCCTGCCCAGGAAGAACATAACATTCAGATTGAGGCTGAGAAAGAAGCTGAGACAGCCCAGGAACAGGTAGTTGAGGTGGCAACTGATAAAGAGCAATCCCAAATCATTGGGAAGAAGAGACCTCCCGCACCATTCCCTCAGAGGCTGGCCAAGTACCCAAAAGAGGAGTAATACAAGAAATTCTTGGAGATGCTGAAACAAATCCAGGTAAATATTCCATTGATAGATGCTTTGAAATAGATGCCTGTCTATGCAAAAATGATGAAGGACTTGATGTCCCGAAAATTTGATTTCCAAGACTTGGCCACGGTGGCTCTTACTCAGACCTGCAGTGCAGTGGTGACTAGACCAATTGCTGAGAAGCTATCTGACCCAGGGAGCTTTACAATTCCCTGCACTATTGGTAACTTCGCTTTCGCCAAAGCACTTTGTGATTTAGGGGCGAGCATAAATCTTATGCCCCTAGCGATCTATAAGAGGTTGGGGATTGGAAGAGCTAGACCCACTTCTATGTTGTTGCAGCTGGCTGACAGGACCATAAAAAGACCCTCTGGAATCCTGGATGATGTGTTGATTCAGGTAGGGAAATTTGTGTTCCCTGCAAATTTTGTGATCTTAGACTGCAAGGTGGATGAAGAAATTCCCATAATTTTGGGAAGGCCGTTCTTGGCCACTGGGAGAGCTCT